>NC_060175.1:59512809-59680309 GCF_021184085.1 Oncorhynchus gorbuscha
ATAGTCAATGAACAGCATTCTTACATAGGTATTCTTCTTGTCCAGAAGGGATAGGGCAGTGTGCAGTACAAAGGCGATTGAATCGTCTGTGGATCTATTGGGGGTGGTAAGCAAATTGAAGTGGGTATAGTGTGTCAGGTAAGGTAGAGATGATATGAACCTTGACTAGTCTCTCAAAGCAATGACAGAAGTGAGCGCTATGGGGCGATAGTCATTTAGTTCAGTTACCTTTGCTTTCACGGGCACAGGAACAATGGTGGACATCTTGAAGCATGTGGGGACAGCAGACTGGGATAGGGAGAGATTGAATATGTCCTTAAACACTCCAGCCAATGTTATTCATAGACGCTACCCGGAACATATCCCATGATATGTTCAAGATTGTGATCAAAACAATATTGGGGAATGGATTCTTATTGGTCAGACCAGCATTCCACAGCACGGGTACTTCCTGTTTGAGTTTCTGCATATAGGAAGGGAGGATCAAAATTGAGTCGTGATCAGATTTGCCGAAAGAAGGGCGGAGGAGGGCTTTGTAGGCATCCCTGAAGTTGGAGTAGCAGTGGTCGATTGTTTTGGCAATGCAAGTACTACATACAGTCAATGTGTTGATAGAACTTCGGTAGTGTTTTCCTCAAATTTGCTGTTAAAATCCCCAGATACAATAAATGCGACCTCAGGATATGTGGTTTCCAGTTTGAATAAAGTACAGTGAAGTTCTTTCAGGGCCGTCATGGTATTGGCTTGAGGGGGGATATACACGGCTGTGACTACAACCAAAGAGAATTCTCTTGGAAGGAAATACGGTCGGCATTTGATTGTGAGGTATTCTAGGTCGGGTGAACAAATGGACTTGAGTTCCTCTGTTATCACAATCACACCATGAGTAGTTAATAATGAAACATACACCTCTGCCCTTCTTCCCAGAGAGATATTAGCCATGAAGATAGCCATGAAAACATATGCATATTTGTCTCCATTTAAAAACACTCTGATTTCACACGTTGTTTATGTTTAGGGAATCATCATGAATCCTATAAATCGTCATGGAAAAAAAGAGCCTTCATGCACAAACAAAAAAAGGTGATTTGATTCATTCTGAAAGTTGCCCCATTCAATTCATCAATGGTGACGTTGGAAGTCAGCCTAGTGTAGCCTACAATAGGCCTATAATTATAATACAGAGAATAGTGTACATTAGTATGTACTAATAAATATAACCCAATTGCCAACACTGACCATGGAACTGTGTGATGGCACGTGCCAAGTCTTGCGCTGTGCATCAAGTTCAAGGTAACGGTTTGAGCTCCATAATGAGCTCCATAATGATTTAATAAGCCTACATGTTCCTATTAATGTTTACTACAATTTGTATTTGTCATTCATTAAATAATATCCACTATTACTTGACCCTCAGCCACAACCACAAGGACGGACAGCATTTATAAAGGAAATAAATAAAAGGTTGGCTAATTCAGTTTGCCAAGATATTATTACTCATATATTATTATATAGGTCATTGCTTTAGAAGCTTCTGATAGGCTAATTGACATCATTTGAGTCAATTTGAGGTGTACCTGTGGATGTATTTCAAGGCCCACCTTCAAACTCCGCGCCTCTTTGCTTGACATCATGGGAAAACCAAAAGAAATCAGCCAAGTCCTCAGAAAACAATTGTAGACCTCCACAAGTCTGGTTCATCCTTGGGAGTAATTTCTAAACGCCTGAAGGTACCATGTTCATCTGTACAAACAATAGCACGTGAGTATTAACACCATCAACACACAGCTGTCATACCGCTCAGGAAGGAGACGCATTCTGTCTCCTAGAGATGAACGTACTTTGGTGCGAAAAGTGCAAATTGTTGGAAAAATGACTTGTGTCATGCACAATGTAGATGTCCTAACCGACTTGCCAAAACTACAGTTTGTTAACAAGAAATGTGTGGAGTGGTTGAAAAACAAGTTTTAATGACTCCAACCTAAGTGTATGTTTTCTTCCGACTTCAACTGTATACATACAGTACCAGTCAATAGTTTGGACTCGTTCTAATTCTAGTGTTTTTCTTTATTTTTAATATTTTCTACATTGTAGAATAATATTCAATACATCAAAACTATGAAATAACATATGGAATCATGTAGTAACCCAAAAACTGTTAAACACATATATATTTTATATTTGACATTCTTCAAATTAGCCACCATTTGCCTTGATGACAGCTCACTCTTGGCATTCTCTCAACCAGCTGAATGAGGTAGTCACGTGGAATGCATTTAGATTAACAGGTGTGCCTTGTTAAAAGTTCATTTGTGGAATTTCTTTCCTTCTTAATGCGTTTGAGCCAATCAGTTGTTGTGATAAGGTAGGGGTGGTATACAGTAGATAGCCAGATGTGGAAAAAGACCAAGTCCATTTTATGGCAAGAACAGCTCAAATGTGACTTGATTCGGTCTTATGTAGCAAAATTTGAAATTGTGTTTTTACATTGAGTAAAATCAGAGCTACAAAATGATATATATCACACACTGCATTTGAGGAAGAATGGGAAAGTACCTGTGCTTTGAAAGTTGATAAACTTGTAACCTCACTCTTGAGAAAATGGCCTTTGAATGTGTTGGTGTCAACTGGAGAGCTCTCCTTTGTCTACACCCATTTAAGGGTTTACATGTGAGGTCATGTGCTAAACAGTGAGTAGTTTAGTAAAGATTAAGACCAAAAGTGGTAAAAGTAAAGTAACGTACAATAAGGAAAGGTGAACAGAAAGTGTCCAGATAAAAATATTTTATAAATATTAGATGACGCTTACCCAGACACACTTGTCTAAATTGATGGGTCATGTGAAAGAAAGGCTATAACCCCCGACCACATCTTACTAAGTGGATGGTCTCTACAGAAGGTGTAACATTACAGTGAAATGGTCACTTGCATAATAGCAATATCAGAAACAGATATAATATACAGTATGTAGAAAAACAACAACAATATAAGTGATAGATGAGGTTCATACAATCAGGAGTAAAGTGGCTGAGCAGCAGGATAAAAAAAATAGTAGCAGCAACGTATGGCGTGTGTGTTAGGAGAGAGTCATTTGAATAGAGGCACTGCAGCTAGTACTCGCCCCCAGTGATGAACTGGTCCGTCCGAACCACGCATGAACAATAATCTATATTCGGAGAGGCTGTTTCTGTCCTGCCCTTGACTTTGGTGCAGTGCATGTGATGTCTGTTAAGCGGAGCGACACAGGGAAACCCAAGAGCAGACTCAGATGACGAAACAGGGATGAATGAACAAACATATTTATTGTTAAACAGGGAGATATGGAGTGCAGATCCAGGGAAGCTCGGGTGAGTTGCAGGAAAACCAGATGTGGAGACTGAGGTTGGAGTTAGCTGAGTAGAACAGGGTAAACAGGTCCAGAGGGGAATCCAAGTGGTGGTGAGTAAACTCCAGTGCAAGGTAGTTGGTTTGGTGAGATGTGGAACAGGAGACAGGAGCCAGAGACGGAGAGGTGACTGCAATGAGAGAATGAACAGTGTCGGGCAGGGAAACAGGCACAGCAGAGTAACAGGATCTTGAATAATCATAAATGGCTAGAATCATGAACTGACCGAGCAGAGATTACAATCTGGTAGAGTGGAAGTGGCAGGACTAAGTGTTTGTAGAGGTCTTGATTATGGAATGAGTTGCAGCTGGTAGGGATCTGCTCTGACTCCAGCACACCTGTCAAGTTTAGAATATGACACAACTCCGCCACACCTCAATTTCTTTGATCTCCACCCCAAACACGTACCTTTCTGACACGGGCAAATCTCGCCATGCTTAAATTCAAGATCAGAATACACATACAGGTAAAAGTGCAAAAAATGGAATAAAGTTCCATTTACGTACATAAAGTTTAGTTTCTCCCTTAATGAGGTGGTCGAGTTAGACAGGCCTGGCTAATGCCTTCACACCTTTCTGATTAGTGTGAACCTCCCCAAGGGCTCCAGCTTCTCTCCCACAGCAAGATACTCATTATCCCCAGGGACCAGAGAGGGGGCCATGGATTGACTCAGCCCAACAACGTGGCCTGGTCTAGTGGGAGAGAGACCCACTCACGCTAGGAACACTAGACCTCCATGCCATGGCACCATGATGACATCACAATTACCCACAGACTCTAGACTAATAGCAATAGTATTAGGTCATTATTTCTAGGCTCCTAGTCCTACAACTGAACATGCAGAATGCAATCACTACAGTTTTAACTGATCAAACAAACAACATCCCTGTTGGTTAATTTGTCCACTTGATGTAAAGTAAGTTAGTCTCACAATACTAATAGCTCCTTGGTTGTGTCCTAATGTTAAGGATCTAAATGCTGTGACACTTGTTGGTTGTGCAGTGCATTGACACAAATACATTGGCTGATTAAGAAGTCGTGTTGGTTTTGTAAAAGTGACTAAACAGCAGGGTAGTATAACCAGAGTATAATGAATCATAGAGACTATCATTAATTCAACCTCACATGTTAACCACAGAAAATACCACTAACGATCCTCCAAACATTAGAGAAATGTTTTTTATCTTCTCATCTTTCACACAAATTTTTAAACACTAGACATCAAGATGGCACAACCAATTAAACATGTTAGAGAGCCAGAGCACAGGGAGATTTTAATTGCAAGGGGAAGTTCAAAAACAAAGGGAAAATAATAGAGAACCTTCGTAATGAAGGAATACAAACATTTTTATATGTGGTTGTCATATCTTGCTGTCTTAAGTTGAATGCACTAACTCTAAGTCACTCTGGAAAAGAGCATCAGCTATACTGAACAGAAATATAAACGCAACATGTATAGTGTGGAAATAAAAGATCCCAGAAATGTTCCATACACACAAAAAGCTTATTTTAAAGATTTTAAATATTTTTTTCTTTAACGAGTCGGACGGGAAGGATTTACTTCAGACACACGACAAGGCCCAAATCCCCGTCATTCACATAAAGAAGAGACAAAGATATCGGGGACGTAGGTCGGGGTGCCTTGTAAGGATACGACGGCAAGTGAGAAATCTGCCTTTACCGTCAGTCCTATTAGTCAACGTGCAATCACTGGATAATAAAATTAATGAGTTCCGATCAAGACTATCCTATTAACGGGTCATTACAAATTGTAATATCTTATGTTTCACTGAGTTGTGGCTGAACAACGACATGGATAACGTACAGCTGGCTGGGTTTTCGGTCCATCAGCAAGATAGAACGGCTGCCTCCGGTAAGACAAGGGTCTGTCTATTTGTAAATAACAGCTGGTAAACAAAATCTAGTATTAAGGAAGTCTCTTGGTTTTGCACGCCTGAGGTAGAGTATCTCATGGTAAGCTATTTACCAAGATAATTTGTATGTATATTTTACGTAGCTGTCTATTTACCACCACAAACCGATGCTGGCACTAAGACGGCACTCAACGAGCTGTATAAGGCCATAAGACAACAAGAAAATGCTCATCCAGAGGTGGAACTCCTAGTGGCCGGGGACTTTAATGCAGGGAAACTTAAATCAGTTTTACCTCATTTCTACCAGATTTTACATGTGCGACCAGAGGGGGAAAAAAAGTCTCGACCATCTTTACTCCACACAATGAGACGCGTACAACCTCTATTTGGCAAATCTGACCATAACTCTATCCTCCTGATTCCTGCTTACAAGCAAAAACTAAAGCAGAAAGTATCAGTGACTCGCTCAATAAGAAAGTGGTCAGAGGACGCAGATGCTAATCTACAGGACTGATTTGCAAGCACAGACTGAAATATGTTTCGGAATTCTTCCGATGGCATTGAGGAGTACACTACATCACCACTGGCTTCATCAATAAGTGCATCGTGATGTCGCACAGTGACCGTATGTACATACATACCCCAACCAGAAGCCATGGTTTACAGTCAACATCCACACTGAGCTAAAGGGTAGAGCTGCCGCTTTCAAGGTGCGGGCCTCTAACCCGGGCGCTTATAAGAAATCCCGCTATGCCCTCCAATGAACCATCAAATAGGCAAAGCGTGAAAAATGGCCTAAGATTGAATCGTACTACACCGGCTCCAATATTTGTCAGATGTGTCAGGGTTTGCAAACTATTATGGACAACAAAGGGAAGCACAGACGCGAGTTGCCCAGTGACACGAACCTATCAGACGAGCTAAATAACTTCTATGCTCACTTCGAAGCAAGCACGACTGTGTGATCACGCTTGCCATAGCCGATGTGAGTAAGACCTTTAAAACAGGTCAACGTTCACAAGGCCGCAGGGCCAGATGGATTACCAGGACGTGTACTCAGAGCATGCGCTGACCAACTGGCAAGTGTCTTCACTAACATTTTCTACCTGTCCCTGACAGTCTGGAATACCAACATCTTTCAAGCAGACCACCATAGTCCCTGTTCCCAAGAACACCAAGGTAACCTGCCTAAATGAATGATCATGGTTCACATAAACACCATTATCCCAGAAACCCTAGACCCACTGCAATTTGCATTCCACCCTAACAGATCCACAGATGAAGCAATCTCTATTGCACTCCACACTGCTATTTCCGACATGGACAAAAGGAACACCTACATGAGAACGCTATTCATTGACTTCAGCTCAGTGTTCAACACCATAGAGCCCTCAAAGCTCATTACTAAGCTAAGGACCCTGGGACTAAACACCTCCCTCTGCAACTGGATCCTCGACTTCCTGATGGGCACCCCCCAGGTGGTAAGGGTAGGTAACAACACATCTGTCACATTGATCCCCAACACAGGGGCCCTCCTGTACTGCCTGTTCACCCGTGATTGCATGGCCAAGTACGACTCCAACACAATCATTACATTTGCTGACGACAACGATGAGCCAGTCTATAGATAGGAGGTCAGAGACCTGGTAGTATGGTGCCAGGATAACAACCTCTCCCTCAACGTGATCAAGACAAAGGAGATGATTGTGGATGGCAGGAAAAGGAGGACAGAGCACTTTCCCATTCTCATCGAAGAGGTTGTAGTGGAGCAGTTTGAGATCTTCAAGTTCCTTGGTGTCCACATCACCAACAAATTATTATGATCAAAACAAACCAAGACAGTCGTGAAGAGGGCACAACAACGCCTATTCCTCCTCATATCTTTAAATGTTTGACAGCTGCACCATCGAGAGCACTGGTTGAATCACTGCCTGGTATGGCAACTGGTTGACCTCCAACCACAAGGCACTACAGAGCGTAGTATGTAGGGCCCAGTACATCACTGGGGCCAAGCTTCTTGCCATCCAGGGCCTCTATCCCAGGCGGTGTGAAAGGAAGGCCCTAACAATTGCCAAAGACTCCAGCCACCCTAGTCATAGACTGTTCTCTCTGCTATCATACAGCCAGCTGTACCGGAGTGCCAAGTCTACATCCAAAAGGCTCCTGCGTTACAAGTGTGACCAGTTTGGAGTTTTGTACTAAGAGTTGTGAAAATGTACCACATACTGGTAAAAATAGTACCAAAGCAAAAACAGACTCGATTTTTCCTTTTGATGTGGTGTTGGTTACAGAGCTTGTTGACCTCCTCTCCTACTACAATGGATGGCATACATATATGTATTATGATGGAAAAACACACAGCTCACTGTACGCAGGACAGAATATAAACTAACACACACACACACACACACACACACACACACACACACACACACACACACACACACACACACACACACACACACACACACACACACACACACACACACACACACACACACACACACACACACACACACACACACACACACACACACACACACACACACGTACACACGTACACACATACACACACACACACACACACACACAGTCATTAGCATGCATTCTCTTCTTCTCTGGACCGGAGTGCAGTCAGTGCTCAGGTCCTTCATTTGGATAAGAGAACAAAAAGGTAGAAGGAGGGGGATGGGAGAGAGGCCAGGTTATCGGGTCTATGTTGGTCTACACTGTGGCAGTTAATGAGGTCCTCAGTGTGTTACACACACACACACCTTCCCCACATGCTTTCCCTCAGCTGGGAGAGGAGGAGTGGGTTTCAGACAACCTGCGATCTCGTTAGGAAGCATTTTGGTTTAAACTATCATCCTCCCTCTTTTTTTGATTACAACACCTCCTCTCCCTCCTCCTCTCCTCTCCTCTCCTCTCCCTACCCGCCTCCCTCGCTCTCTTTCCCTCCTCTCCGGTTATTCATAACAGATTTCTTATATTCAAATCCCCCTGAAGTTGGCAGCAGGTGAGGATTCCCCTGGGGGATAGAGAGATCCAGATCCAGACGCGTGTTAAGAGCAGGTTGACAGTGAGTACTGAGTGGCACCCAGACAGCTTGCGGTACAGAGCAGGGAGGTGGAGAGGAGAAACACTGCCTGTGTAAGTGTTGGGAACTGTCATGATTCCATTCATGGTGTTTCAGTGAGGAAGGAACTCATGTTTAATGAGATGCTAATCAACATTCTAATTCTCAAATAATAGTTATATTATAGAGAGGATAATATCACATTAAGGGTAATTAATGGGGATTAGAAAATTATAATATCGTAGAGGAATTGGTAGAAGATAATATCATACTATAATGCCTATAATACAGAGCCAGAGGAATGTAAAAAATAATTGGATTTACTGAAAAGGAAATATTCTCTAAACTCTCCCCTCTAGTCTAAACTCAAAACGGTGGTCAAGGCCCTGTCGCTCCTCCTTACGCAATCAAAATGGCAGCATTTCAAATTATGTCATGTAAAGGACAAGTTCACTTTTTTTGTCAAATCTCTTGATGTAAATTACATGTTATAGAGGCGTCCAGTTACTTTTTGGCCAATTTTTCACTTTGTTTGAGAAACTTACCCCACCGGCAATAGAATTCCTCTTTGCTCGTTCTCTAGTACGAGGGGCAGAGTTAAAACATGAACAAAGGCTCCAAAAACACCCTTTTAGAAACGGCAACACTCTCGGTGTAGCAATGCAGGCCTTCAGATGTTGTACATATGAAAGGAAGTCATTCCGAACTTTATCCGCAACGTTATATTACATTTAGTTGGACTCGAGCAGTACATTTACGTGGGTGAGCGTGTGCCGGCTTTCTCGTTCCCAGTGTGCTGATACGAGAAACGAGAAAGCATGCTCACACTGCGGATCAAGTTTGGAATTACACAATTGAATTGCATGTGTACGACATCTAAAGACCTGCATCACCATGCTGAGAACTTCGCCGTTTCTAAAAGGATGGATTTAGGTGTTTTTGGGGAGCCTTTGTTCATGTTCTATCTGTGCCCCTGCAATTGCAGCACGAGCGTGAGGAAGTCTTTCACCGGATGTCCTAAGATCTGTCTTGTTAATTGTTCACATAAACAACCATCCAGCAGTGATGAGCTTTAGATTGGGCACGTTGTTTGTCATTTCACTATTCTCAGTCCCTACACATTGGCACGCTGTCATCTGCAAATGCAATTGCATGGCCTTAGGCTAGCATAGTTGTTGGGAGAGAGATGAGTGGCTGAGTAGCAAGGGAGAGGACAAACCCAATGAGTGTTGTTGAAAACACGTACATTTGTGCACATCGCAGACACACACACACACACACACACACACACACACACACACACACACACACACACACACACACACACACACACACACACACACACACACACACACACACACACACACACACACACACACACACACACACACACACACACACACACACATGGAAAGCAGGCATGCAATACGAACAGCTGTATGACTTATGTCAAATAAAAGATGCCTGGCAGTTCAACTACTCTACTATAGCTATGGCTGGCATGTAGGGAAACAACTAGGGAGGACCTGGCCATTTCCACATGCCCAGCCTTCATCATTACCCATGCTGGAGCATTCAACACACACACATTACCAATTTAGGAGGTTTCTCTGCCGGAGTACCATGGGACTCATTACTTTATTGCTTTGAGATGCCAGAGACATAGATGGAGCTGTGTGAGCTGTGTGTAGAAACAGACCTACCTCTGACCTACTGCCGTCATGTTGATGTGGTTTCTGTCAAACAGATCTAGGTGGAGTACAGGGGTGGAAGGGGGAGATAGGGTAAGCACGGAGATGTGGAGTCCTGAGGGTGGACAGGTGGCAAACACTACTGTGGTATAATGAATGTTTATGTTTGTGTGTGTGTGCGTGTGTGCGTGTGTGCGTGTGTGTGTGTGTGTGTGTGTGTGTGTGTGTGTGTGTGTGTGTGTGTGTGTGTGTGTGTGTGTGTGTGTGTGTGTGTGTGTGTGTGTGTGTGTGTGTGTGTGTGTGTGTGTGTGTGTGTGTGTGTGTGTGTGTGTGTGTGTGTGTGTGTGTGTGTGTGTGTGCTTGTACTTGTACTTGTCCGTGTGTGTAAAAAAAAGGCAGTCCTGCTCCCCTCCTCTCTTCCTAAATTTCCTTCACAGTTCTCTTAGTTTGACTGCTCAGCCTACCTTAGCTGTCACTCACCAATCATAGCTCCTCCATTTCCAACCATTAACCACTCAGGTTAGAATGTTATCGTAGTCCGAAGGGCACATTTTTCTGAGGACTGTTCATTGTAGACATTAACACGAAAACCTGAATGTCGTGTGTGCATCGAAATGTAAGTTGCATGGGATTTAAATTGGGGAGGGTTTACATGCTGTGTAATAATGGGTAAATACCACTAATTACTTCAAATTAGTTTGATAAGTTTGCAGACATATTTTCTACTGTGTAGCTGTTACTATTCTGTAATGTTAGTGTTCCGATACTGCATATTGTCTACAGTTCATTGCCTATTGCCTATTTGCCATAAGTGTCATTATTGCATTGGTTGCACAAATTGTTATGCAGAAGTTTGTTGTCTCTAGCTTGTATTGGTAAACAGTCTGTTCTATTCCCATGCTACCGCGGCGCTTTCCATGTTGCGCTTCCGTGGACAAGCTTCTAGGATTTTCGAGATGGTTCTTGGAGCATGCACATGCACAGAGTCATTTCTGACCTTTAAGACACTGGGCAGATCAGAAAAGATATCTAGCTGCAAAACTTATCAATGTAACTTTAAGCAATTAGCGGTAATTACCTATTATTACACAGCATGTAACCCCCCAATAAGAACCCCCTGCACAACATTCAGCTATTTGTGTTAACTTCTTGGATATAGGGGGCACTCTTTTAATTTATGGATAAAAAACGTTCCCATTTTAAACAAGATATTTTGTCACGAAAAGATGCTCAACTATGCATATAATTGACAGCTTTGGAAAGAAAACACTCTGACGTTTCCAAAACTGCAAAGATATTGTCTGTGAATGCCACAGAACTAATGCTACAGGCGAAACCAAGATGAAACTTCAAACAGGAAGTGAGCCAGATTTTTGAGGCGCTGTGTTCCAATGTCTCCTTATATGACTATGAATGCGCCAGGAACGAGCCTACACTTTCTGTCATTTCCCCAAGGTGTCTGCAGCATTGTGATGTATTTGTAGGCATATCATTGGAAGATCGACCATAAGGGACTACATTTACCAGTTGTCCGCCTGGTGTCCTCCGTCGAAATTGCTGCGTAATCTCCAGCTGCATGTATTTTCCCATGTGATTCAGAGGAGAAACAAAACTGCCACGAATGACTTATCATCGAATAGATATGTGAAAAACACCTTGAGGATTGATTCTAAACAACGTTTGCCATGTTTCTGTCGATATTATGGAGTTAATTTTGAAAAAAGTTTGGCATTTTGATGACTGAATTTTTTATTTTTTTTACTCAGCCAAACGTGATGAACAAAACGGAGCGATTTCTCCTGCTCAAATAATCTGTTTGGAAAAACTGAACATTTGCTATCTAACTGAGAGTCTTCTCATTGAAAACATCTGAAGTTCTTCAAAGGTAAATAATTTTATTTGAATGTTTTTCTTGTTTTTGTGAAAATGTTTCCTGCTGAATGCTAGGCTTAATACTATACTAGCTATCGATACTCTTACACAGATGCTTGTTTTGCTATGGTTGAAAAGCATATTTTGACAATCTGAGATGACAGTGTTGTTAACAAAAGGCTAAGCTTGAGAGCCAATATATTTATTTCATTTGCGATATTCATGAATAATTAACGTTGCGTTATGGTAATGAGCTTGAGGCTATAATTATGATCCCGGATACGGGATTGCTCGTCGCAACAGGTTAATGTCCACAATGAACAGTCCTCAGAAAAACGTGGCTTTTCCCTTCGGACGACGATAACACTCTAACCTGAGTGTGCCGGTGCAGTGTCCACGTGTGCATTTTCAAGCACTCTGATTGATTGGGAATGGAGGGGCTATGATGTGTGAGCGACAGCTAAGGTAGTCCGAGAAGCTAAACTAGTGGGACTTAAGGAAACTAAGGGGACTGTGAGGGAAAGTTAGGCAGCGAGGACGGAAGCAGGACAACCTTTCTTGCAGCCGACCCAGTATTTCTTACGGAAATATTAACGTCCACGAAAAGGCCTCTAACCTGAAGGGCACAGTTTCTAACACACCTATTCCTATCTGGAGGGACAGCAGGGCAGAGGGGCAGAGCAGTGAAGGGACAAGGCAAGTCAAGTCCTAGTATGTTTCTGGCCAAACCAAAGTGTGTGAGTGCCTAATGTGTGGTGGTGAAGAAGGAAAAACAATAAAACCCCTGAAAGGAGAAGCATCTGCCTTGTTCTTACAGGACATCCTGTAGAGGGTTGAGTTAAGTCAGAAACAGCTCGAGTATACTAGCATGTGTCACCACACACATGAATTTGTCGCGTCCCAGAGGAAGATGAGCTGCAAGGCACTTACACCCCTCCCTGACTGTACTTTTGACCAGCCCTCATCCAGGTCTCCTCGGTGGTCATAAGTTGAGCTGCAGAAGGACTACGAGGAGCTGATCTATGAGACTGATGATCGGGGGGTCCTCCCAGCCTGGTCATTGCCGCGGGAGCATTGGTACCGCCTCTACTCTCCTGACCACCACCGCTCTAGGCTCCCCTGGCTAGAATAATCATTGATGCTCCACAAGACGGTCCAGCTACTCCCCTGAGTGTCGCTACTCCAGAACATTCATCACCTCCACAGGACTGTTGGGACTTCCACTATGTCCCGAGGTGGCCCAGTTATTCACCAGATCGTCATCGCTCCAGCGATTAGCATGAGGTTGTAAGTAACAAGAACATTTCCCAGACATAGACATATCTGATATTGTCAGGAAGCTTAAATTCTTAATAATCTAACTGCACTGTCCAATTTACAGAAGCTATTACAGTGAACCAGGAGAGTGCACAGTTATGAACTATTAATATTCAAATTAGGCACATTTGGGCAATCTTGATCCAACATTTTGAATAGAAATGCAATGGTTCCTTGGATCAGTATGAAACTTTGCACATACACTGCCATCTAGTGGCCAAAATCGAAATTGCGCCTGGAATGGAATAACATATTATTGCCTTTCTCTTGCATTTCAAAGATGATGATACAAAAAAAATGTAAAAAACATTTGGTTTATTCTTTGTATTGTCTTATACCAGATCAAATGTGTTATATTCTCGGCAGGGTAGCCTAGTGGTTAGAGCGTTGGACTAGTAACCAGAAGGTTGCAAGTTCAAACCCCCGAGCTGACAAGGTACAAATCTGTCATTCTGAACAGGCAGTTAACCCACTGTTCCTAGGCTGTCATTGAAAATAACAATTTGTTCTTAACCTGTTAAGCCTAGCCCTGTTTACTGCCCCCTCTGGAGGAATTGGGTACCCATATAAAACAGGATACATTTTTGTCAAAAGTTGCTAATATATGCATATAAAAAATATTATCGAATAGAAAACACTCTAAAGCTTCTAAAACCGTTTAAATGTTGTCTCTATGTAAAGCAGAAGTCTCAGGGCATGCATTCTCCCAAAGTCTCTCTTGTCATGGAAAAAGTTGGCCCAACTTTGACGTCATCGTATACGCCTTCCCAAACAACTACCGCTCTGGGAACAGTCTGTACGTGTTCAGCGCGAAGCCTGCTTTCAATGGGGCTTCTCATTGTGAGAATCGCGTGCTCACGAGACGTTGAGCGTGCCGAAAGGTCTCGGTCACGCGAAAAAAAGTGTACGTTTATGCGCGCTCTGCTCCCGCTCTCTCTTTTCTTCAGGATCGATTAAAAGACGTGTGTGTTTCGCTTCGTCCTCACAATTGCTGTACACCTTTATAACATGTTAAAGCTTAATTATGAACATAGTTTGACAAGTTTACTCAACATATAATATATATTTTCGATGTTTTGGTGCGCATCCACTTGAATTTTGCCTACATTTCGACCGAAATGTGGCTATTTTGAGAACCGAAAGACGCAGACTTGAAAACTAAACACTGTTTTGGTAAGTATAATCCCTTCCAGGTCTTTTGATGGAAGAACAGCAAAGGTAAGGGAATATTTATGTGTTAATTTTGGGTTTCTGTCGACTCCAAGATAGAGGAGGCATAATGATACATTTGGAGCGCCGACTCCTAGTATAGCCTAGTGAACTCAACCTGTAACGTTAAAAATAAATGTAACACAGCGATTGCATTTAGAAGAAGTGTATCTTCCTATACATATGTAAAACATGCATATTTAGTCAAAGTTTATGATGTGTATTCCTTGTTAGCTGACGTTATCTGCCGGAGCTATTTCATTTCTCCTGACATTTTAGTAGCATTTTTTGAAGGATGCGTCATTGTAAACAGAGATTTATGGATATATATTGCAGATTATTGAAAAACAATGAATGTACTGTGTAACATGTTATATTACTGTCATCTGATGAAGATTTCAAAAGGTTAGTGAAATGATTTTTTTTTTAATCTTGCGTTTGTTGATTGCATATTTTTTCCTACTTGGCTATGCTAATGAGCTATGTCTGCGGTGGTGGTTTGACATAAATATGTGCTATGTTTTCACCGTAAAACATTTTAGAAATCTGACTTGTTGCCTGGATTCACAACGAGTGTAGCTTTAATTCAAAAAGTTGCGCCTTCTTCAAGAAGTTGCGCCTTCTTCACCACACTGTCTGTGTGGGTGCACCATTTCAATTTGTCTGTGATGTGTACGCCGAGGAACTTAAAACTTTCCACCTTCTCCACTACACCACTACGTCGCTACACAAACCGCACAAATAAAATATAAAACATTCATTACCTTTGACCATCTTCTTTGTTGGCACTCCTAGATGTCCCATAATCACTATTGGGTCTTTTTTCCGATTAAAGCGGTCCATATATAGCCTAGATATCGATCTATGAAGACTGTGATAAACTAAAAAAATAGCGTTTTATAACGTAACGTCATGTTTTTAAATTTAAAAAGTCGACGATAAACTTTCACAAAACACTTCGAAATACTTTTGTAATGCAACTTTAGGTATTAGTACACGTTAATAAGCGACCAAATTGATCACGAGGCGATGTATATTCTTTAGCTGTCTAGAAATAATGTCCGGGTAAATCTCAACCAAAATATCCGGTTGGAGAATTGAACAAATGGCTTGTCTCTTCTTCGTTTGATCAAGAAACAAAGCCTAGGCAAATGACAAGACTGTTGACATCGTGTGGAAGCTGTAGGTATTGCAACCTCAGCCCCATTTATTGTGGTTCACCTTTATCAATGGGTTGAAGTGGCAGATGGCTATATATTTCCATTTTCAGTGATCAGATTTTCCTGCGCTTTTCGATGAAACGCACGTTCTGTTATAGTCACAGCCGTGATTTAACCAGTTTTATAAACGTCTGAGTGTTTTCTATCCACACATACTAATCATATGCATATACTATATTCGTGGCATGAGCAGCAGGGCGCTGAAATGTTGCGCGATTTTTAACAGAATTTTCGAAAAAGTAGGGGGTAGGAGTATCAGGTTAACTGAGGTAACCTATGTACAAATAAACAATGGTGTGTGTAGTCAGTAATCAGTAGTGTAAGTGAGTGGTTGCGTGTATAGATGTGATAAGGAGGAGTGTTGAAAGATGCCAAGAAGCAAGCAACAAAAATGCAGCAACCGAAATCGAATAGTGTGTCTGCATGGAGTCTCCTCAATGAATGGGGGAAGAGGTGTATTTATCCCAGGTCACACCCGGGCCCAAGTGTGTCCCATTTCGCTCACGACCCTCCTGGCTCTGCCCACCGACATCCTAATATAGAAAACAAGAGCAAAGACAAAGAATACAGCATACAGGGTAGGAGGTTATTTTCCTGACACCACACTCTGAGGGCCCTCATCTCCTCCCTATAGGCCGTCTCATCATTGTTGGTAATCAAGCGCTACCACTGTAGTGTCGTCTGCAAACTTGATGATTGAGTTGGAGGCATGCATGTCCACACAGTCATGGGTGAACAGGGAGTACAGGAGAGGGCTGAGAACGCACCCTTGTGGGGCCCCAGTGTTGAGGATCAGCGGGGTGGAGATATAGTTTCCTAACTTCACCACCTGGAGGCGGCCCATCAGAAGTACAGGACCCAGTTGCACAGGGTGGGGACGAGACCCAGGGTCTCGAGCTTAGTGATGAGTTTGGAGGGTACTATGGTATTAAATACTGAGCTGTAGTCAATGAACAGCATTCTTACATATGTATTCCTCTTGTCCAGATGAGATAGGGCAGTGTGCAGTGTGATGGCGATTGCCCGTCAGGAAGTCCAGGACACAGTTGCACAAGGCGTGGTTCAGACCCAGGGCGACAAGCTTAATTATGAGCTTGGAGGGTGCTATGGTTTTGAATGCTGAGATATAGTCAAAGAACATTCTTACGTACTTTAGGTTATTCCTTTTGTCCAGATGAGATAGGGCCGTGTGCAGTGTGATGGCGAATGCATTGTCTGTGGACCTATTGGGGCGGTAACCAAATTGGAGTGGGTCTAGGATGCAAATGCTCTGAGGACGCGGCTAGGGATGCCGTGTGGGCCGGCAGCCTTGCGAGGGTTAACATGTTTAAATGTTCTACTCACGTTCGCCACGCAGAAGGAGAGCACACAGGCTTTGATAGTGACTTCCGGCGCCGACAGAGATGGCCTCCTCGCTTCGTTTTCCTAGGAAACTATGTAGTTTTTTGTGTTATTTCTTACATTAGTACCCCAGGTCATCTTAGGTTTCATTACATACAGTCGAGACGAACTACTGAATATAAGATCAGCGTCAACTCACCATCAGTACGACCAAGAATATGTTTTCCGCGACGCGGATCCTGTGTTCTGCCTTACAAACAGGACAACGGAATGGATCGCATGCAGCGACCCAAAAAAATGACTCCGTAAAAGAGGGAAACGAGGCGGTCTTCACATCGTGCACCACTCCCTAGCATTCTTCTCGCCAATGTCCAGTCTCTTGACAACAAGGTTGATGAAATCCGAGCAAGGGTAGCATTCCAGAGGGACATCAGAGACTGTAACGTTCTTTGCTTCACGGAAACATGGCTCACTGGAGAGACGCTATCGGAGGCGGTGCAGCCAGTGGGTTTCTCCACGCATCGCGCCGACAGAAACAAACATCTTTCTGGTAAGAAGAGGGGCGGGGGCGTATGCCTTATGGCTAACGAGACGTGGTGTGATCAAAGAAACATACACAAACTCAAATCCTTCTGTTCACCTGATTTAGAATTCCTCACAATCAAATGTCGACCGCATTATCTACCAAGAGAATTCTCTTCGATTATAATCACAGCCGTATATATTCCCCCCCCAAGCAGACACATCGATGGCTCTGAACGAACTTTATTTGACTCTTTGCAAACTGGAATCCATACATCCTGAGGCTGCATTCATTGTAGCTGGGGATTTTAACAAGGGTAATCGGAAAACAAGACTCCCTAAATTGTATCAGCATATCGATTGCGCAACCAGGGTGGGAAAAACCTTGGATCATTGTTACTCTAACTTCCGCGACGCATATAAGTGTCATGTTTGTCATTTATTATCATGTCTTGTCCCTGTGCTCCCCATGCTATTCGTTTCCCTCTGCTGGTCTTATTTGGTTCTTTCCCTCCTTCTATCCCTCTCTCTCCCCCCTCCCTCTCTCACTCTCTCGCTCTCTCTTCTCTCTATCGTTCCGTTCCTGCTCCCAGCTGTTCCTATTCCCCTAATCATCATTTAGTCTTCCCACACCTGTTCCCGATCCTTTCCCCTGATTAGAGTCCCTATTTATTCCTTTGTGATCCGTTCCTGTCCCGTCGGTTCCTTGTTTTGTATTCACCATGCTGTGATTGTGTTTCGCCCTGTCCTGTCGTGTTTTTTGCCTTCATCAGATGCTGCGTGTGAGCAGGTGGCTCTATCAACTACGGCCTGCGCCTACCCGAAGCGACCTGCAGTCTGTGGCCGCTTCTCTAGTTATTCCCCTCTACAGACTAGAGGATTTTTGTTATTCCCTGTTTGGATTTAAATAAACTCTGTTTCTGTTAAGTCGCTTTTGGGTCCTCTTTCACCTGCATGACAATAAGGCCCTGCCCCGCCCTCCTTTCAGAAAAGCTGACCACGACTCCATTTTGTTGATCCCTGCCTACAGACAGAAACTAAAACGGGAGGCTCCCACGCTGAGGTCTGTCCAACGCTGGTCCGACCAAGCTGATTCCACACTCCCCAGACTGCTTCCATCACGTGGACTGGGATATTGCGAATACGCTGATTTTGTGTGCGAGTTCATAAGAACGTGCATTGAAGATGTTGTTCCCATAGAAACTGAAAGCGCGAACCACTGCTTTTAATCAGGGCAAGGTGACTGGTAACATGACCGAATACAAACAGTGCAGCTATTCCCTCCTCAAGGCTATCAAACAAGCTAAGCATCAGTATAGAGACAAAGTAGAATCTCAATTCAACGGCTCAGACACAAGAGGTATGTGGCAGGGTCTACAGTCAATCACAGACTACAAGAAGAAAACCAGCCCAGTCACGGACCAGGATGTCTTGCTCCCAGGCAGACTAAATAACTTTTTGCCCGCTTTGAGGACAATACAGTGCCACTGACGCGGCCTGCAACGAAAACATGCAGACACTCCTTCACTGCAGCCGAGGTGAGTAAAACATTTAAAAGTGTTAACCCTCGCAAGGCTGCAGGCCCAGACGGCATCCCCAGCCGCGCCCTCAGAGCATGCGCAGACCAGCTGGCCGGTGTGTTTACGGACATATTCAATCAATCCCTATACCTGTCTGCTGTTCCCACATGCTTCAATGTTCCCAAGAATGTTCCCAAGAAAGCTAAGGTAACTGAGCTAAACGGCTACCGCCCCGTAGCACTCACTTCTGTCATCATGAAGTGCTTTGAGATACTAGTCAAGGACCATATCACCTCCACCCTACCTCACACCCTAGACCCACTCCAATTTGCTTACCGCCCAAATAGGTCCACAGACGATGTAATCACAACCACACTGCACACTGCCCTAACCCATCTGGACAAGAGGAATACCTATGTGAGAATGCTGTTCATCGACTACAGCTCGGCATTCAACACCATAGTACCCTCCAAGCTCGTCATCAAGACCCTGGGTCTCGACCCCGCCCTGTGCAACTGGGTACTGGACTTCCTGACGGGCCGCCCCCAGGTGGTGAGGGTAGGCAACAACATCTCCACCCCGCTGATCCTCAACACTGGGGCCCC
The DNA here is from genome assembly GCF_021184085.1 of Oncorhynchus gorbuscha. Taxonomy (NCBI): domain Eukaryota; kingdom Metazoa; phylum Chordata; class Actinopteri; order Salmoniformes; family Salmonidae; genus Oncorhynchus; species Oncorhynchus gorbuscha. Next base: position 59,532,442 of record NC_060175.1, read on the forward strand.
ACAAGGGTACGTTCTGAGCCATCTCCTGTACTCCCTGTTCACCCATGACTGCGTGGCCACGCACGCCTCCAACTCAATCATCAAGTTTGCGGACGACACAACAGTGGTAGGCTTGATTACCAACAACGATGAGACGGCCTACAGGGAGGAGGTGAGGGCCCTCGGAGTGTGGTCTCAGGAAAATAACCTCACACTCAACATCAACAAAACTAAGGAGATGATTGTGGACTTCAGGAAACAGCAGAGGGAACACCCCCCTATCCACATCGATGGAACAGTAGTGGAGAGGGTATTAAGTTTTAAGTTCCTCGGCATACACATCACAGACAAACTGAATTGGTCCACTCACACAGACAGCATCGTGAAGAAGGCGCAGCAGCGCCTCTTCAACCTCAGGAGGCTGAAGAAATTCGGCTTGTCACCAAAAGCACTCACAAACTTCTACAGATGCACAATCGAGAGCATCCTGGCGGGCTGTATCACCGCCTGGTACGGCAACTGCTCCGCCCACAACCGCAAGGCTCTCCAGAGGGTAGTGAGGTCTGCACAACGCATCACCGGGGGCAAACTACCTGCCCTCCAGGACACTTACACCACCCGATGTTACAGGAAGGCCATAAAGATCATCAAGGACAACAACCACCCGAGCCACTGCCTGTTCACCCCGCTATCATCCAGAAGGCGAGGTCAGTACAGGTGCATCAAAGCTGGGACCGAGAGACTGAAAAACAGCTTCTATCTCAAGGCCATCAGACTGTTAAACAGCCACCACTAACATTGAGTGGCTGCTGCCAACACACTGACACTGACTCAACTCCAGCCACTTTAATAATGGGAATAGATGGCAAATGATGTAAAATATATCACTAGCCACTTTAAACAATGCTACCTAATATAATGTTTACATACCCTACATTATTCATCTCATATGCATACGTATATACTGTACTCTCAATCATCTACTGCATCCTTATGTAATACATGTATCACTAGCCACTTTAACTATGCCACTTTGCTTACATACTCATCTCATATGTATATACTGTACTCAATACCATCTACTGTATCTTGCCTATGCTGCTCTGTACCATCACTCATTCATATATCTTTATGTACATATTCTTTATCCCCTTACACTGTGTATAAGACAGTAGTTTTGGAATTGTTAGTTAGATTACTTGTTGGTTATTACTGCATTGTCGGAACTAGAAGCACAAGCATTTCGCTACACTCGCATTAACATCTGCTAACCATGTGTATGTGACAATTAACATTTGATTTGATTTGATTTGGGCCGTGTCAGTGGCACTGTATTGTCCTCAAAGTGAGCAAAGAAGTTGTTTAATTTGTCTGGGAGCAAGACATCGATGTCCGCAACGGGGCTGGTTTTCTTTTAATCCGTGATTGACTGTAGACCCTGCCACATACATATCGTGTTTGAGCCGTTGAATTGTGACTCTACTTTGTCTCTATACTGAAGCTTTGCTTGTGAAGCTGGTGGAGAGAATGCCAAGAGTGTGCACAGCTGTCATCAAGGCAAAGGGTGGCTACTTTGAAGAATTTGTTTAACACTTTTTTGGTTACTACATGATTCCATATGTGTCATTTCATGGTTTTGATGTCATCACTATTATTTTGTAATGTAGAAAATAGTTTTAAAAAATAAAGAAAAACCCTTGAATGAGTAGGTGTGTCCAAACTTTTGATTGGTACTATACGCTTGATTGTACATTTTAGAACAGAACAGAACATACATTTGTCGACGCATGGACTGTACAAGGTGTTGAAAGCTTTCCACATGGATGCTGGCCCAGTTTGACTCCAATCCTTCCCACAGTTGTGTCCAGTTGGCTGGATGTCCTTTGGGTGGTGGATCATTCTTGATACACAAGGGAACTGTTGAGCATGAAAAATTCCGCTTGCAGATCTTGACACACTCAAACCGGTGTGCCTGGCACCTACTACCATAACCTGTCCAAAGGCATTTACATTTTTTGCCTTGCAAAAATTTGATTAACAAGACACAATAAGTTGCATGGAGTCTCTCTGTTTGCAATAACAGTGTTTAACATTATTTTTGAATGACTACCCCATCTCTGTACCCCACACATACAATTAAGAGCAGGGAGGTTTTCCAATGCCTCGCAAAGAAGGAAAACTATTGGTAGATGCGCACAAATAAAAAAAGCAGACAACGAATATTTGGGCATGGTGAAGTTATTAATTACACTTTGGATGGTCTATAAATAAACCCAGTCTCTACAAAGATCACTGAGTACCACTATTCATATTTTCAAGCGGTGGTGGTGGCTGCATCATGTTATGGGTGTGCTCGTCATCGGCAAGGACTAGGGAGTTTTTAATTTTGAAAATAACTGGAATAGAGCTAAGCACAGGCAACATCCTAGAGGAACACCTGGTTCGGTCAGCTTTCCAACAGACACTGGGGGATTAATTCACCTTTCAACAGGACAATAACCTAAAACAAAAGGCCAAATATACACTGGAGTTATTTACCAAGACGACATTGAAATGTTCCTGAGTGGCCTAGTTACAGTTCTGACCTAAATCGACTTCAAAATCTATGGCAAGACTTAAATGGCTGTCTAGCAATGGTCATCAACCAACTTGAAAGAACTATTTAAAGAATAATGTGAAAATATTGTACAATCAAGGTGTGCAAAACTCTTAGAGATGTACCCAGAAAGAATCACAGCTGTAATTACTGGCAGGTGATTCTAACATGTATTGACTCAGGGGGTTGAACCATTTTTTCAGTGTGTGTATTTTTGTGAGAGTGAGTGTGTGTAAGTGCATAGATGTGTGTGTGCATAGATATGTGAAAATCAGTCATCAGACAATGATTTAGAAGGCTCTCTTTATCTTTCTCCTTGCCCGACTCTCTTCGGTCAGCTCCCCCTCGCCCACCAGCCTGGTCTCAGAACAAAACGTATTATATTTGACAAGAATCTGTGTGACTCCTTTAAGTTTGATATGTTACTTTACGTTATATTGACTAGACGTAACATATTAAACGTAAATCCGGTACACAAAAATGTGTATGATATGTTAAGTTTGGTATGGATAGTTGAATGATACGGCGAAATTTTGATTTCACGCTTAAATAGACCACAGATTGTTGGTGGGACCTACCCATACCCAAAAGTAATTACTTTTCATGAGATGGCCATAAACAATAAATGGTAATGTTGCATAGTCTGGAACTCACCTTTTTCTTAAAAATAGATATAAATTGCTGAGGTGTACTGCCTTTTGAGGACACAATCTCAAGTGATAGTACAAATAAAATATATAACAAATTTGAAAAATCATTTGTGATTTTTTTCTATTCAACAAAAGTGGGGCAATATGGCATGAAATGACTGAAATGTTCCTAAATATAGTAACAAGAAAATTATAATTATTATCAAAATATTTCTTATAACTGTAAAATAAATATGGTCATACTTAGTGACAGTACATTAATGGCCCTATTTCATATAACTGTTGACAGAGAATTTTCTCATAAACATCCACTGAGCGGTGCCGAGACACCATTCAAATGTGTGCAGACTCCGTTTAACTTCAGCTTTTGTCAGTCTGAGACCAAGAGAAAGTTGTCTTTCAATTCTATTAAATTATTTATTATTGCCTCACATAGAGAGCTCTAAATTAAGTTGAGCATGTCACAGTGAGATGAAACCACAATGTCTGGACTTGTTAAACTGTCACCGTTCATTTGCAGACTCCCTATACAAAATGTTGAGTCCGAAACCTGACACTTCAAGTAAGCTCCTCTTAGAAATTGGAAACAGAGAGCAGACAAATATTATCCCAGTTTAATATCCTACGTGTGTATCAATTCCTACATCATTTAAAAATAAAACGCCATCATGTTTTGGTCATGCCGAAAAAAGCACATGGTTAGCTAGTTGTGGAATTGTTAGGTTAGATTAATCTTTGGTTATTACTGCACTGTCGGAACTAGAAGCACAAGTATTTCGCTACCCTCGCATTAACATCTGCTAACCATGTGTATGTGACAGATAACATTTGATTTGATTTAGTTGACTACCGCAGGTTCTACTTTTTCATAGCCTATATAGCCTATGGATCAGATAAAACATATATTTTATTGTCACACACACTGGATAAGTGCAGTGAAATGTGTTGTTTTAGAGAGTCAGCCATAGAAGTATGGTGACCTTGGACCAAATTAGGGTTAAGTGCTTTGCCCAACTGCACATCGACAGATTTTTTAAACCCTTGGCGGCTCGGTTATTCGAACCACCCAAACAGGCTGAAATTCCAGCTCCAGGGTGACAATATTTTTTCCATGACATTTGTATTTATTTCCAAAATTCAAATTGTAAACTTAAGTTTACAACAATACAATTTGGTCTGCAATGTTGATAATCCAATAACAAGGTGTGAAGAGCAGTCTGCCATAGGAATAAATAATGAATTCGACAGTATTTTAAATAAATCTATTAAGGACAACTGCGGAGTGTGTGAACGACTGCGGAGTGTGTGAACACACAGTCATCTGGAACAGCTGAGGCTCTCATGCATGTTTCAGTGTTACTTGCCTCAAATCGAGCATATAAGTTATTTAGTTCGTCTGGTAGGCTCGTGTCACTGGGCAGCTCTCGGCTGTGCTGCCCTTTGTGGTCCTTATCACATTAGCTGCCATGCTGGCTGGCTCATTCCTTGGGCAAGAAGGCTATTCAATTTCACCATTTTTAAAAATCCATATTTCTACTGCAGGCTGCTGATGAGCTGGTTGCTGGCCAGCTGGTCCTGGGGCTAGCTCATGACGGGCTGGTCCTGGGGCTGGCTGAGGGCTGGCACGAGCCTACTCATCCAAGATGGTGTAGCAGTCAGAGGAGTCAGAGGACTCCTGTCTTCAATCTTGTTTTGTCCTTTCTTTTATATATTTTTTCCTCGCATATATTCTTCGTATATATATTATTGTTTTTTAAAATATATTTTTCTTAACCTCAACATACTCTCCTGCAATCCGCCTCACCCAATGTGGTATGGATCTGCTATTTTCTTTACTTCAAATCCGGAACCTCCAACAGCAGTTAGCCAGCTAACTAGCTACTAGCTAGTTGTCAGATAGCCACTGCTTGCGGTCATCAGCTAACCTTAGCCCGGACAACTCTTGCAAGTCTGCACAGCCCAGAGCTCTGGAAAACCAGAGCATATCGGACTTATTTTTCTCCATATCTCCGGATTCCTACCGCAAGTTCTGAATCTTTCACCTGGATCATCACAGCTAACTAGCTGCTATCCGAGTAGCCACTCCTGGCTAACATCTCTGTCCCAAAGCAAGCACCAATTAGCCTGGAGCTAGTCTATGCTAGGCCCATCTCCCTGATAGCTGAAGAGGTCCATCAGCCACTCCTTGAGCTACAATACCTATTTTGCTAATTGGCCTGGACCCCTTTTACTGCAGATGCGGAGCCCCGCCGATCCATCACGGCTGGACTACTGACGTAATATGCCCGAGTAGGTTTATCAACTGGCTCCTCCGTCGCATCGTCCTCTGAATGCCCATCTGCTAGCCTGCTAGCCTGCTAGCTGCGGCCCGCTAGCTGTCTAGAGCATATTGGACTGTTAGCTGAGGAGGCCCATCGGCCAATTTCTTGGACCACTATACCTATTTTGCCAATTACTACACCCTGCTGATTCATCACGACTGGTCTGCCGATGTAATCCACACAAGGGGGCTACAACAGACTTCTTCTGTCGCGACGTCCCTCTAAGGCCCTTCTGCTAGCTTGCTAGCCCCGGCTCGCTAGCTGTCTAAATCTCGCTAGCTGCCTCCAGCCCGCCTAGCTACTCCCTGGACCCCTGTGATCACTCGGCTACGCATGTCTCTCCCTAATGTCAATATTCCTTGTCCATTGCTGTTTTGGTTAGTGATTATTGCCTTATTTCACTGTAGAGCCTCTAGCCCTGCTCAATACTCCTTAGCTAACCCTTTAGTTCCACCTCCCACACATGCGGTGACCTCACCTAGTTTAAATTATGTTTCTAGAGACAATATCTCTCTCATAGTCACTCAATGCATAGGTTTGCCTCCACTGTATTCACATCCTACCATACCTTTGTCTGTACATTATGCCTTGAATCTATTCTACCAAACCCAGAAACCTACTCCTTTTACTCTCTGTTCCAAATGTACTAGACGACCAGTTCTTCTTCTTTAGACGTACCCTTATCCTACTCCTCCTCTGTTCCTCTGGTGATGTAGAGGCCCTGCAGTGCCTAGGTCCACTCCCATTACACAGGCACTCTCATTTGTTGACTTCTGTAACCGTAAAAGCCTTGGTTTCATGCATGTTAACATTAGAAGTCTCCTCCCTAATTTTGTTTTATTCACTGCTTTAGCACACTCTGCCAACCCGGAGGACCTAGCCATGTCTGAATCCTGGCTTAGCAAGACCACCAAAAACCCTGAAACATCCTTAACTATAACATTTTTCGACAAGATATAACTGCCAAAGGGGTCGAAGTTGCAATATACTGCAGAGATAGCCTGCAGAATCCTGTCTTACTATCCAGGTCTGTGCCCAAACAATTTGAGCTTCTACTTTTAAAAATCCACCTTTCCAGAAACAATTCTCTCACTGTTGCCATTTGCTATAGACCACCTTCTGCCCCCAGCTGTGCCCTGAACACCATATATGAATTGATTGTCGTAAACTGGGACATGCTTAACACCCCGGCCATCCTACAATCTAAGCTTGATGCCCTCAATCTCACACAAATTATCAATGAACCTACCAGGTACAACCCCAAATCCGTTAACACAGGCAACCTCATAGATATCATCCAAACCAACCTGCCCTCCAAATACACATCTGCTGTCTTCAACCAGGATCTCAGCGAACACTGCCTCTTTACCTGCATCCGTAATGGATCTGCGGTCAAACGACCACCCCTCATCACTGTCAAACGCTCTCTAAAACACTTCAGTGAGCAGGCCTTTCTAATCAACCTGGCCCGGGTATCCTGGAAGGATATTGACCTCATTCCGTCAGTAGAGGATGCCTGGTTATTCTTTAAAAGTGCTTTCCTCACCATCTTCAATAAGCATGCCCCATTCATAAAATGAAGAACCTCGAACAAATGTAGCTCTTGGTTCACTCCAGACCTGACTGCCCTTAACCAGCACAAAAACATCCTGTGGCGTACTGCATTAGCAATGAATAGCCCCGCGATATGCAACTTTTCAGGGAAGTTAGGAACCAATTTACACAGGCAGTTAGGAAAGCAAAGGCTAGCTTTTTCAAACAGAAATGTGCATCCTGTAGCACAAACTCCAAAAAGTTATGGGACACTGTAAAGTCCATGGAGAATAAGGGCACCTCCTTCCTGCTGCCCGCTGCACTGAGGCTAGGAAACACTGTCACCACCGATAAATCATGGATAATTGAGAATTTCCATAAGCACTACTCTACGGCTGGTCATGTTTTCTACCCTGTCTACCCCAACAGCCCTGCACCCTCCACAGCAACTTGCCCAAGCCTCCCCATTTCTCCTTCACCCAAATCCAGATAGCTGATGTTCTGAGCTGGTCATGGGTGCACCTCAGCTACGCTCAAGATCCTAAATGATATTATAACCGCCATCGATAAGAGGCAATACTGTGCAGCTGTATTCATCGACCTGGCCAAGGTTTTCGACTCTGTCAATCACCACATTGTTATTGGCAGACTCAACTTCCTTCGTTTGTCAAATGACCGCCTCACCTGGTTCACCAACTACTTCTCAAACAGGGTTCAGTGTGTCAAAACGGAGGGTCTGTTGTCCGGACCTCTGGCAGTCTCTATGGGAATGACACAGGGTTCAATTCTCGGGCCGACTCTCTTCTCTGTATACATCAATGATGTCGCTCTTGCTGCTGGTGATTCTCTGATCGACCTTTTCGCAGACAACACCATTCTGTATACTTCTGGCCCTTCTTTGGACATTGTGTTAACTAACCTCCAGACGAACTTCAGTGCCATACAACTCTCCTTCCGTGGCCTCCAACTGCTCTTAAATGCAAGTAAAACTAAATACATGCTCTTCAACCGATCGCTCTTCAACAGTTTTGACTTAGAATATGTGTACAACTACAAATACCTAGGTGTCTGGTAAGACCGCAAACTCTCCTTCCAGACTCACATTAAGCATCTCCAATCCAAAATTAAATCTAGAATCGGCTTCCTACAACAAAGCATCCTTCACTCATGCTGCCAAACATACCCTCATAAAAGCAGCACCCACCTATAGCACGCGCTCCAGCAGGTATATTTCACTGGTCACCCCCAAAGCCAATTCCTCCTTTGGCTGCCTTTCCTTCCAGTTCTCTTCTGCCAATGACTGGAACGAACTGAAAAATCACTGAAGCTCGAGACTCATATCTTCCTCACTAACCAGCTGTCAGAGCAGCTCACAGATCACTGCACCTGTACATAGCCCATCTGTAAATAGCCCATCCAACTATCTCATCCGCATACTGTTATTTATTTATTTTATATTGATCCTTTGCACACCAGTATCTCTACTTGCACATTCATCTTCTGCACATCTATCACTCCAGTGTTTAATTGCTATATTGTAATTATTTTGCCACTATGGCCTATTTATTGCCTTTACCTCCCTTATCCTACCTCATTTGCACATACTTTATATATACTTTTTTTATTGTATTGTTGACTGTATGTTTGTGTATTCCATGTGTAACTCTGTGTTGTTGTTTGTGATGCTCTGCTTTACTTTATCTTGGCCAAGTCACAGTTGTAAATGAGAACTTCTCAACTCGCATACCTGGTTAAATAAAGGTGAAATAACATATTTTTTAAATCTCATCCTCTTCTTCCAACTCACTGTAAAACTCTGGATTGACAGAGACACGATCCTCATATTCAGAAAATACTTTATCTTCCAAAGTCGTAGACGCTCCTTCCAGACTAGCTTCTCTCTCTGCAAAAAATATTTCTAAAGCCCTCTGAGCAGTGATCATTTTTGCCATACTGATTGACTGTGGTAAGGAGCCACACATGCTAAGCTATTTATTGGTTGTGTCCCTCCCCCAGTTTGAACCTGCCCGGGGTAGAGTGTGGGAAGAGTTTTTTTTTATACAATGTATCGAAATAATGTATTGAAATAATCGATTGTAATAACATTGTGCAGGCTCCCGCAAGACATTGTGTAGTTTCACACAATACAAAGGGTAAAGAGTGTGAGAAAAGGGGGAGACAGGCAGGGAGGGAGACAGACAGGTTCATGGTGCTATGTCGAAACAGCAGGCCCAGGGAGGAGGAAGACAGAGGGAAGGCACACAGCAAACCTTTCTGCTTCATTTTTTTTTCACCTACACACACACTTTTCCACACTTGTGTTACCCTCTTGTCCAGTGGACCCGAACATCACATATGTCAAATAAATGTGTACAGCGTGCACTCAATGAAAATGTGTTCTTTTACATGTTCTTCACAGAAAGTGTGCCAAGGCCAATGAGTCTCAGGTTGAAAAAATAATTAATTATATAATTTTTATTTTAGTAAACATTGAAAATGGGTCCCACAGACCCGAACACCACACACTGGGTAAACGGAGCGAAACAGGGATAAACAGTCCTGAATTTGTCCAATACAAACTCTCCTTTGCAACTGTTGGACTAATGATTACACCCTAGATCAGCTAGATGCAGGCAAGAGTGTGCCAGGCAGTATTGAATTTGTCACTGTCTCACACCTTGATTACTCAAAATTCTCTAACCTGTGTGCCTATGTTGCAAACTTTCATTCATAGGCTAGGTTGTAGTAACCTTATGATGGGTATAGGGGAAATTGTTGTATCGTGTAGTAGACTAAACCTATTGCTGTTACATTGAGCTGGGTGAATGGAATATGAATGACAGTCATCCAATGTGCTGTAAAAGAAATAAGGCCATGTTCATTAAAAAATGATCATCCTCACTTGGGGCTCCCAAGTGGCACTGCATCTCAGTGCAAGAGGCGTCACTGCAGTCCCTGGTTCAAATCCAGGCTGCATCACTTCTGGCTGTGATTGGGAGTCCCATTGGGTGGCGCACAATTGGCCCAGCGGCCGTCATTGTAAATAATAATTTGTTCTTATTAACTGACTTGCCTGGTTACAGTCTTAAACGCCACTGATATATAATATATACAGTATAAGGTTTTAATGTCACATGCGCAAGTACAGTGTAATGTATGCAGTATATATAATTTAACAAAACATATGAGCTGAAATAAAAGATCCCAGAAATGTTACATATGCAGAAAAACATTATTTCTCTCAAATGTTGTGCACAAATTTGTTTACATCCCTGTTAGTGAGCATTTATCCTTTGCCAAGAAAGTCCATCCACCTGACAGGTGTGGCATATCAAGAAGCTGATTAACCAGAATGATCACGCGTGATAAAGGGCATTTCTGTCTGTAATAAAGCCCTTTTGTGGGAAAAAAATATATTCTGATTGGCTGGACATGGCTATGCCCATGCACAGTCATGTGAAATCCATAAATTAGGGCCTAATGGATTTACAGTTAAAGTTGGAAGTTTACATACACTTAGGTTGGAGTCATTAAAACTAGTTTTTCAACCACTCCACAATTGTCTTGTTAACAAACTATAGTTTTGGCAAGTTGGTTAGGACATCTACTTTGTGCATGACACAAGTCATTTTTCCAACAATTGTTTACAGACAGATTATTTCACTTTTAATTCACTGTATCACAATTCCAGTGAGTCAGAGGTTTACATACACTGAGTTGACTGTGCCTTTAAACAGCTTGGAAAATTCCAGAAAACTATGTCATGGCTTTAGAAGCTTCCGATAGGCTATTTGACATCATTTGAGTCATTTGGAGGTGTACCTGTGGATATATTTCAAGGCAAACTCAGTGCCTCTTTGCTTGACATCATGGGAAAATCAAAAGAAATCAACCAAGACCTCAGAAAAAACATTGTAGACCTCCACAAGTCTGGTTCATCCTTGGGAGCAATTTCCAAATGCCTGAAGATACCACTTGCATCTGTACAAACAATAGTATGCAAGTATAAACACCATAGGACCACGCAGCCGTCATACCGCTCAGGAAGGAGACGCGTTCTGTCTCCTAGAGATGGACGTACTTTGGTGTGAAAAGGGCAAATCAATCAATCCCAGAACAACAGCAAAGGACCATGTGAAGATGCTGGAGGAAACAGGTACAAAAGTATCTATAGCCACAGTAAAACGAGTCCTATATCGACATGACCTGAAAGGCCGCTCAGCAAGAAAGAAGCCACTGCTCCAAAACCGCTATAAAAAAAAGCCTGACTACGGTTTGCAGCTGCACATGGGGACAAAGATGTACTTTTTGGAGAAATGTCCTCTGGTCTGATGAAACTGTTTGGCCATAATGACCATCATTATGTTTGGAGGTAAAGGGGGCGGCTTGCAAGTCAAAGAACACCATCCCAACTGTGAAGCACGGGGGTGGCAGCATCATGTTGTGGGGACGCTTTGCTGCAGGAGGGACTGGTGCACGTCACAATATAGATGGCATCATGAGGTAGTAAAATTATGTGGATATATTGAAACATCATCTCAAGACATTAGTCAAGAAGTTGAAGCTTGGTCGCAAATGGCTCTTCCAAATGGACAATGACCTCAAGCATACTTCATAAAGTTGTGGCAAAATGGCTTATAAGGACAACAAAGTCAAGGTATTGGAGTGGCCATTACAAAGCCCTTTCCTCAACCCTATAGAACATTTGTGGGGAGAACTGAAAAAGCGTGTGCGAACAAGGAGGCCTACAAACCTGACTCAGTTACACCAGCTCTGTCAGGAGGAATGGGTCACAATTCACCCAACTTATTGTGGGAAGCTTGTGACAGGCTACCTGAAACATTTGACCCTGTAACTGCTCTCACCGGGCAAATGCGGGGCGCTGGCACAGAGCGCACCGGCCTGTGAATGCGCACTGGAGACACGGTGCTCATCACCACATAACATGGTACCTATCACCGCATAACACGATGCCTGACTGGTCACACGCTCCCCACGTTTTAAGCACGGGGAGTTGGCTCAGGTCTAAACCCTGACTCCGTCAATCTCCCCGTGTGCCCTCCCCAAAAAAACGTTTTGGAGCTGCCTCTCGGGCTTCCGTTGTTGACCTAACTCCTCTTATTGTCGCCTTTCCACTCTCGCTGCCTCCATCTGCTCCCTTGGACGGTGATACTCTCCGGCCTGCGTCCAGGGTCCTTCTCCATTCAGGATGTCCTCCCACGTCCACTCCTCCTGGCCACGCTGCTTGGTCCGTTTTTGGTCCACGACGCCAGGACAGCGGAGTCAATCACCACCTTCCGGAGACACCTGAAACCCCACCTCTTTATGGAATACCTAGGATAGGATAAGTAATCCCTCTCACCCCCCCCCCCCCCCCTTAAGATTTAGATGCACTATTGTAAAGTGACTGTTCCACTGGATGTCATAAGGTGAATGCACCAATTTGTAAGTCGCTCTGGATAAGAGCGTCTGCTAAATGACTTAAATGTAAATGTAAATGGTGGGATCCACTGTAACGGCTCTCGTTGGTGGTAGGAAGAGTAGACCAAAGCGCAGCGTGGAAAGTGTTCATGATTATTTTATTCAAAAAACACTCAAACAAATACAAAAGTGCACTGTTCTGTCAGGCTAAGACACTAAACAGAAAACAAGATCCCACAACCTAATGGTGGGAAAAAGGTCTGCCTATGTATGATCCCCAATCAGAGACAACGATAGACAGCTGCCTCTGATAGGAACCACACTGGCCGAAAAACAAAGAAACAGAAAACATAGACTTTCCCCACCCGAGTCAAACCCTGACCTAACCAAACATAGAGAATAATAAGGATCTCTAAGGTCAGGGCGTGACAGACCCAAGTTAAACAATTTAAAGGCAACTCTACCAAATACTAATTGAGTGTATGCAATCTTCTTGTCATGCAGGTGAAGGAGGACCCAAACGCGACTTAACAGAAACAGAGTTTATTAATGTTCAAAACCGAATAACTGAAATCCTCTAGATTAGTAGAGGGGAAAACAACTGGAGAAGCGGCCACAGACTGCACGGGTAGGCGCAGGCCGTAGTCAACTGAGACACCTGCTCACACGCAGCGTCTGAAGAAGGCACAAAACACGACAGGACAGGGTGATACACAATCACGGCAAAAAAACACGACAGGACAGGGCGAAACGCAATCACAGCATGGAATACAAAACAAGGAACCGATGGAACAGGAACGGATAACAAAGGAATAAATAGGGAGTCTAATCAGGGAAAGGATCGGGAACAGGTGTGGGAAGGCTAAATGATGATTAGGGGAATAGGAACAGCTGGGAGCAGGAACGGAACGACAGAGAGAAGAGAGAGCGAGAGAGTGAAAGGGGGAGGGGGAGAGAGAGGGATAGAACCAAACAAGACCAGCAGAGGGAAACGAATAGCATGGGGAGCACAGGGACAAGACATGACAATAAATGACAAACATGACAGTACCCCCACTCACCGAGCGCCTCCTGGCGCACTCGAGGAGGAATCCTGGCGGCAACGGAGGAAATCATCGATGAGCGAACGGTCCAGCACGTCCCGAGACGGAACCCAACTCCTCTCCTCAGGACCGTAACCCTCCCAATCCACTAGGTATTGGTGACCCCGTCCCGAGAACGCATGTCCATAATTTTATGTACCTTGTAAATAGGTGCGCTCTCGACAAGGACGGGAGGGGGAGGGAAGACGAACGGGGGTGCGAAGAAAGGGCTTAACACAGGAGACATGGAAGACAGGATGGACGCGACGAAGATGTCGCGGAAGAAGCAGTCGCACAGCGACAGGATTGACGACCTGGGAGACACGGAACGGACCAATGAACCGCGGAGTCAACTTACGAGAAGCTGTCGTAAGAGGAAGGTTGCGAGTGGAAAGCCACACTCTCTGGCCGCAACAATACCTTGACTCTTAATCCTGCGTTTATTGGCGGCTCTCACCGTCTGTGCCCTGTAACGGCAAAGTGCAGACCTCACCCTCCTCCAGGTGCGCTCACAACGTTGGACAAACGCTTGAGCGGAGGGAACGCTGGACTCGGCAAGCTGGGATGAGAACAGAGGAGGCTGGTAACCCAGACTACTCTGAAACGGAGATAACCCGGTAGCAGACGAAGGAAGCGAATTGTGAGCGTATTCTGCCCAGGGGAGCTGTTCTGCCCAAGACGCAGGGTTCCTGAAAGAAAGGCTGCGTAGTATGCGACCAATCGTCTGATTGGCCCTCTCTGCTTGACCGTTAGACTGGGGATGAAACCCGGAAGAGAGACTGACGGACGCACCAATCAGACGACAGAACTCCCTCCAAAACTGTGACGTGAATTGCGGACCTCTGTCTGAAACGGCGTCTAACGGGAGGCCATGAATTCTGAATACATTCTCAATAATGATTTGTGCCGTCTCCTTAGCGGAAGGAAGTTTAGCGAGGGGAATGAAATGTGCCGCCTTAGAGAACCTATCGACAACCGTCAGAATCACAGTCTTCCCCGCAGACAAAGGCAGACCGGTAATGAAGTCTAAGGCAATGTGAGACCATGGTCGAGAAGGAATGGGGAGCGGTCTGAGACGACCGGCAGGAGGAGAGTTACCCGACTTAGTCTGCGCGCAGTCCGAACAGGCAGCCACGAAACGGCGCGTGTCACGCTCCTGAGTCGGCCACCAAAAGCGCTGGCGAATAGACGCAAGAGTGCCTCGAACACCGGGATGACCCGCTAACTTGGCAGAGTGAGCCCACTGAAGAACAGCCAGACGAGTGGAAACAGGAACGAAAAGGAGGTTACTAGGACAAGCGCGCGGCGACGCAGTGTGCGTGAGTGCTTGCTTAACCTGTCTTTCAATTCCCCAGACTGTTAACCCGACAACACGCCCATAAGGAAGAATCCCCTCGGGATCAGTAGAAGCCACAGAAGAACTAAACAGACGGGATAAGGCATCAGGCTTGGTGTTCTTGCTACCCGGACGGTAAGAAATCACAAACTCGAAACGAGCGAAAAACAACGCCCAACGAGCTTGACGGGCATTAAGTCGTTTGGCAGAACGGATGTACTCAAGGTTCTTATGGTCTGTCCAAACGACAAAGGAACGGTCGCCCCCTCCAACCACTGTCGCCATTCGCCTAGGGCTAGCGGATGGCGAGCAGTTCACGGTTACCCACATCATAGTTGCGCTCAGATGGCGACAGGCGATGAGAAAAATAAGCGCAAGGATGAACCTTATCGTCAGACTGGGAGCGCTGGGATAGAATGGCTCCCACGCCTACCTCTGAAGCGTCAACCTCGACAATGAATTGTCTAGTGACGTCAGGAGTAACGAGGATAGGAGCGGACGTAAAACGTTCTTTTAGAAGATCAAAAGCTCCCTGGGCGGAACCGGACCACTTAAAACACGTCTTGACAGAAGTAAGAGCTGTGAGAGGGGCAGCAACTTGACCGAAATTACGAATGAAACGCCGATAGAAATTAGCGAAACCTAAGAAGCGCTGCAACTCGACACGTGACCTTGGAACGGGCCAATCACTGACAGCTTGGACCTTAGCGGAATCCATCTGAATGCCTTCAGCGGAAATAACGGAACCGAGAAAAGTAACGGAGGAGACATGAAAAGAGCACTTCTCAGCCTTTACGTAGAGACAATTCTCTAAAAGGCGCTGTAGAACACGTCGAACGTGCTGAACATGAATCTCGAGTGACGGAGAAAAAATCAGGATATCGTCAAGATAGACAAAAACAAAAATGTTCAGCATGTCTCTCAGAACATCATTAACTAATGCCTGAAAAACAGCTGGCGCATTGGCGAGACCGAACGGCAGAACCCGGTACTCAAAATGCCCTAACGGAGTATTAAACGCCGTTTTCCACTCGTCCCCTCTCTGATGCGCACGAGATGGTAAGCGTTACGAAGGTCCAACTTAGTAAAGCACCTGGCTCCCTGCAGAATCTCGAAGGCTGATGACATAAGGGGAAGCGGATAACGATTCTTAACCGTTATGTCATTCAGCCCTCGATAATCCACGCAGGGGCGCAGAGTACCGTCCTTCTTCTTAACAAAAAAGAACCCCGCCCCGGCCGGAGAGGAAGAAGGCACTATGGTACCGGCGTCAAGAGACACAGACAAATAATCCTCGAGAGCCTTACGTTCGGGAGCCGACAGAGAGTATAGTCTACCTCGAGGAGGAGTGGTCCCCGGAAGGAGATCAATACTACAATCATACGACCGGTGAGGAGGAAGGGAGTTGGCTCGGGACCGACTGAAGACCGTGCGCAGATCATGATATTCCTCCGGCACTCCTGTCAAATCGCCAGGTTCCTCCTGAGAAGTAGGGACAGAAGAAATGGGAGGGATGGCAGACATTAAACACTTCACATGACAAGAAACGTTCCAGGATAGGATAGAATTACTAGACCAATTAATAGAAGGATTATGACTTACAAGCCAGGGGTGACCCAAAACAACAGGTGTAAACGGTGAACGGAAAATCAAAAAAGACATAGTCTCACTGTGGTTACCAGATACTGTGAGAGTTAAAGGTAGTGTCTCAAATTTGATACTGGGAAGATGACTACCATCTAAGGCAAACATGGGCGTAGGCCTGTCTAACGGTCTGAAAGGAATGTTATGTTTCCGAGCCCATGCTTCGTCCATGAAACAACCCTCAGCCCCAGAGTCAATCAAAGCACTGCATGTAGCACCCGAACCGGTCCAGCGTAGATGGACCGACATAGTAGTACAAGATCTAGATGAAGGGACCTGAGTAGTAGCGCTCACCAGTAGCCCTCCGCTTACTGATGGGCTCTGGCCTCTTACTGGACATGAAATAACAAAATGTCCAGCAACTCCGCAATAGAGGCACAGGCGGTTGGTGATCCTCTGTTCCCTCTCCTTATTCGAGATGCGAATCCCTCCCAGCTGCATGGGCTCAGTCTCAAAGCCAGAGGGAGATGGTTGCGATGCGGAGCAGGGAAACACCGTTGATGCGAGCTCTCTTCCACGAGCCCGGTGACGAAGATCTACCCGTCGTTCTATGCGGATGGCGAGAGCAATCAAGGAGTCCACATCTGAAGGAACCTCCCGGGAGAGAATCTCATCCTTAACCACTGCGTGGAGTCCCTCCAGAAAACGAGCGAGCAGCGCCGGCTCGTTCCACTCACTAGAGGCAGCAAGAGTGCGAAACTCAATGGAATAATCCGTTATGGACCGTTCACCTTGGCATAAGGAAGCCAGGGCCCTAGAAGCCTCCTCACCAAAAACTGAACGGTCAAAAACCCGAATCATCTCCTCCTTAAAGTTCTGGAATCTGTTAGAGCAATCAGCCCTTGCCTCCCAGATAGCTGTGCCCCATTCTCGAGCCCGGCCAGTAAGGAGTGAAATGACGAAAGCAACCCGAGCTCTCTCTCTAGAGTATGTGTGGGGTTGGAGAGAGAACACAATCTCACACTGCGTGAGAAAGGAGCGGCACTCAGTGGGCTGCCCGGAGTAGCAAGGTGGGTTATTAACCCTGGGTTCAGGAGGCTCGGCAGGCCAGGGAGTAACAGGTGGCACGAGACGTAGACTCTGGAACTGTCCAGAGAGGTCGGAAACCTGAGCGGCCAGGTTCTCCACGGCATGACGAGCAGCAGACAATTCCTGCTCGTGTCTGCCGAGCATGGCTCCTTGGATCTCGACGGCAGTGTAACGAGCGTCTGAAGTCGCTGGGTCCATTCTTTGATCGGTTCCTTCTGTCATGCAGGTGAAGGAGGACCCAAACGCGACTTAACAGAAACAGAGTTTATTAATGTTCAAAACCGAATAACTGAAATCCTCTAGATTAGTAGAGGGGAAAACAACTGGAGAAGCGGCCACAGACTGCAGGTCGCCGGGTAGGCGCAGGCCGTAGTCAACTGAGACACCTGCTCACACGCAGCGTCTGAAGAAGGCACAAAACACGACAGGACAGGGTGATACACAATCACGGCAAAAAAACACGACAGGACAGGGCGAAACGCAATCACAGCATGGAATACAAAACAAGGAACCGATGGAACAGGAACGGATAACAAAGGAATAAATAGGGAGTCTAATCAGGGGAAAGGATCGGGAACAGGTGTGGGAAGGCTAAATGATGATTAGGGGAATAGGAACAGCTGGGAGCAGGAACGGAACGACAGAGAGAAGAGAGAGCGAGAGAGTGAAAGGGGGAGGGGGAGAGAGAGGGATAGAACCAAACAAGACCAGCAGAGGGAAACGAATAGCATGGGGAGCACAGGGACAAGACATGACAATAAATGACAAACATGACACTTCTGACCCACTGGGAATGTGATGAAATAAATAAAAGCTGAAATAAATCATTCTCTCTACTATTTTTCTGACATTTCACATTCTTAAAATAAAGTGGTGATCTTAACTGACCTAAGACAGGGAATTTTAAGTAGGATTAAATGTCAGGAATTGTAAAAAAAAAAAAAAGATATAAAAAAAACAAGTTTAAATGTATTTGGCTAAGGTGTTTGTAAACTTCTGACTTCAACTGTGTATATATATATATATTTATATTTATATGTGTGTGTGTACTCTATCATTGGTGTGTGTCCATCATGGTACATATATGTGCAGACTTACATGTCTGTCTGCCTGCCTGTCTATTGCCTGCATGTGTGTGTGAGGTTATTAGGTTATTAAAGTCAGAGTAAAGCATTGAGTGGATGGGGTAGGATGTTCTAGGGCCCAGAGAGAGAGGTGAGAATAAGTATGAGAGCAGCAGAGCCAGTGGCTGACAGGTCCTGATGGAAGCAGATGGAAGCAGGTCTATCACCTTCCAGCTATCCCCATATGACTGTACAGACAGTATCACTGTGTCATGGATGTATCTGGTAGGCAATCAGGGCAGCAAAGTCAGGGAGGAGAAGCTGACCTGTTTGGGCCCTATGCATTATCTCATTTTGGGGTGGAATGCTTCACCACCAGAAAACTTTAATGTATATTGTTTGGAGATAGCTTACTGGGTCTAACTCAATGCCCCTCATTATCTTATGTTAACATCTCATGTTTATAAGTTATGAGAAACATTTTTTAAATGACAATAACTTACTTTTTGGGATGCTGTGTTCAATCTCCACATAAATGAGGCAGAGATCTGGGACTTAATTCTTTGCTATAACTGAGAGACTCCTCCTTACTCAGTTGGTATTGGTCCTCGACAGAGCATATGACTTTTCATTATATGAGAGAAGCAACCCCATCATGGCCCAGCTCAACCTCATTCTGCTTCACTGCTACAGATTGGTTCTGCAGTCGCTATTCTTTCTCACACTGACTTTATAGTGGAAGAAATACACGAGTTAATTTTCTTTCTACCTGTACCCGCTGTGCTCATGATGGAAACTTTGAACACCTTTAGAGATTAATGCACCCAGGTACCTCCCTAAAAACCTCCTACGCCAAAGAACATGACTCACACACACACACACAGAGAGTACTTTAAAGGAGTACTTTCCCACACACAATATTTTCAATCCATTTATTTTCATTTCAAATCACCACCACAAATTCGTTGAGTTGAAATGGTATAGTCTATACTATATAATCTATACTAAAAGTGGCAATGAATGGAGAACATCTTGTGGTTTGACTTTATGTACTTTCACTTCTTCAAGAGCTTTAAGAATGCTTATGCCCAAAAACATTTTTTTTTTCACAACACTGTGCCTCATCGCTGATTTGCTTTGGTGGAGGTCGGTTTCTCACGAGAGGAAGTTTAATCAGATCACTACACACAGAAAACGCACACAGGTGAGGTAGAGGAACACAATGAGGTTTTTCAGCAAGACATCAGCAAGGTAGACAGAGAGAGTGTGAGAGAGCGAGAGAGATGGGGGGAGAGAGAGAGAGAGAGAGAGGGGGTGAGAGAGAGAGAGAGAGAGAGAGAGAGGGGTGAGAGAGAGAGCGAGAGAGGGGGGGGGTGGAGAGAGAAAGAGAGAAAGACCAAAATCAAGATCGATCTTGACCGATAAGAGTATGTTTACATGCGCACTGATAATTCGCCATTAAACTGATTATGGCAGTAGGCCGAGTATGGAAATACTCATGTGAACACCTTACTCTGCTTATCATAATCGGCGTAAGGTCAAAATCGAAGTAAGCATACACCGATTAAAACACCTGGATTTCTGAGTAATCTTTCGCATTATAAGGACACGTAAACAGTTGAATCATTTGTTCCAGCGGTGTGTATTTGATCTGTGTATCTGCCCGCATCGGTAGCACAAGCCCCCCTGTTACGCACGAGTGAAGTACAAAAAAGCTGAACGTAGGAATCTTAGAAATAGTTTTAACATACAAACTTTCTATGTCCAAAAAAAGGTTTCACAAAATAACAAGGTCACCGTGGAAGAATGTTGATTTTATCAAAAGTCCGATCGGTAGTCTGATTTCAGATGTATCCATGTAAAAGCAGGACAGTTCAGGAAATAGTTCTTCTTGCAAAGCATGGAAATGTTTTAAACAAGCTATTATATTAATCTGACTATCCACAATAATCATATTATTGTGTGCATGTACAGTACATTTCAGAAAATATTCTGACTCGTTGACTTTTTCCACATTTTGTTACAAGATTGAACTCTTTGGCCTGAATGTCTGGAAGAAACCTGGCACCATCCCTACAGTGAAGCATGCTGCTGGCAGCATCATGCTGTGGGGATGTTTTTCAGTGGCAGGAACTGGGACACTAGTCAGAATTGAGGGAAAGATGAATGGAACATAGTACAGAGAAATCCTTGATGAAAACCTGCTCCAGAGCACTCAGGACCTCAGACTGGGACCAAGGTCCACCTTCCAACAGGACAACGAACCTAAGCACGCTGCCAAGACAATGCAGGAGTGGCTTCCAGACAAGTCTCTGAATGTCCTTGAGTGGCCCAGCTAGAGCCCGGACTTGAACCCGATTGAACATCTCTGGAGAGACCTGAAAACTCCCCAAATACAGGTGTGCCAAGCTTGTAGCGTCACACCCAAGAAGACTCAAGGCTATGAGAGAGAGAGAGAGAGAGAGAGAGAGAGAGAGAGAGAGAGAGAGAGAGAGAGAGAGAGAGAGAGAGAGAGAGAGAGAGAGAGAGAGAGAGAGAGAGAGAGAGAGAGAGAGAGAGAGAGAGAGAGAGAGAGATTTGAAATCAGAGAGAACTAGCAACGGGCTATGAGCGAATGCAAAAACCCCCGTTTCTTCTCCTGATATTGTCATCCATAAATCTTCCAGTTCTCTCCCAGTCTCATCATCCCTGAGTGGCGTGTAGGGGCCCTACCCCTGTCCCTCCATCTGGCTGCGGTCTGTCTTCACTGGGCAATGCAGGGCCAGCTGGTAGGGGGATGTCATCAGGACTCCATGGCACACTGTGCAGGGACCCAGCCTGTCACCTTCTGCCATTGATCAACAATAACAGAGTGGGGACGCGCTAAACTAGACACCTCTGTGCAGTATTTATACACAGGGATGACCGGACACACAGACGCCGGGCCTCACACACAGAAACACATGGACACACACGCTTCAAGCACATGCTCACACACCCGTGCAAGCACACACACACAATCATAAAGTCTACATAGCTTACCAAACATTTACTCATTTTCCATTCTGACAGAATCACTAATTCCTTCTATTTTTCTGTCTTGTTCTCGCTCTCTCGCTCTCTCTCTCTCTCTCTCTCTCTCTCTCTCTCTCTCTCTCTCTCTCTCTCTCTCTCTCTCTCTCTCTCTCTCTCTCTCTCTCTCTCTCTCTCTCTCTCTCTCTCTCTCTCTCTCTCTCTCTCTCTCTCTCCTCTCTCTCTCTCTCTCTCTCTCTCAAACACACACACACACACACACATTGTCTCAGCATTTACCTGGAGGGTGGACATTTTTCATTGTCAAGAAGAAGCCCTGCACAGGCTACAGAGGGTAGAGGAGCATGCTGATTTCAGCAGGATATGGATAAAGAAATCTAACCTGCCCGCCACCTTTATACTGTCGTCTCTTTATCGTGTTCAATAAAGAAGTTTCCTATATACATTTCCCCCTGGATCTTATCCCTGGTTACTGTGCTGCTGTCATAATATGGAGTAATGTCGCCTGGATTCACACTGATACACACATCAGATCAGTTGGACTGCACGGGGGAAGTAGCTAGGAGGTGTTGATGTTGCTGCCTGGCTCCTGATCAGGCATACTGGTGGTATGTGGCGAGCTAGCATGATAATGATGATCATGAAGATGATTGTCCTGCAACGGATTCCTTCATGACACAGGTAACAAGGTCACCGTGGAAGAATGTTGAATTAAACCTTTACAAGACAATGATGATGAGGTGAGGAGCAGGAGGACTCTGATGATGATGATCATGTTAGGTATATTTTGCTTTTGATATCCATTGGTAGGTTTGTCCTTAGCTGCCATTATCCACTTTGTTTAAGAAGCTCTGATACTGCAACTGAAACTTGACAAATGTATCAACACTTGCTAATTGTTAACATTGATCAGTGCTGATTGCAAAGAGAAAACACATTTTAATCATTCTGTTTCTTTCAAAGCTTCTTTTTCCTCCCGAAGAATTAAAGCGTTGTATAATAATCAACCAAACACATGGACACACCTGGCTGCCTTTTTGTCACGTCTGACCGGCACGCTTGTGTGTTGTTTTTGTTGATTCTAGGAAGTCATTCATTTTTTTTATGGAGGAAGAGCGTGTATCTCTCTCTGGTATGCAGAGCAGAATGGTTCCATCATGAACATGTGAGACCTAGCCTCCGGGAGGAGAGGAGGAACAAAACACAATGCTCACTCACAGCCGCGGGTCAAAGATCGAACACGAGTTCTCACTTCCTGGATCTATTCCTGATGAGTACAAGTGGGGAAAAGTTTAACAAGCACGTGCTTATTTCTTTCTCCATCTATCCCCACCAACCGGAATTATTTCTCAGATATTAATTTTTTTTAAATCAGAAAGAGGACAGCAAGGCGGACAATTAGTTTACAAAAGAAGGCTAGTTCAAAACTCCCACCACATCGCAATTAAAGGAGAGAAAGAAGAAAGAGTCTGACTATTTTTAATTGGAGTTGTGTGTCACAGATGCAGAGGTGTTGTGACGCTCTCCTTCCCTGCCCACCATCATCAGGTCTCTCTGTCGCTCCCTCTCTCTTTCCTTCTTTCCCTCCGCTGTGTGCTCATCTTAGTCTTGGCCAATCAGTGGTCCAATTATTTGACTTCATCCACCTCTATCCTGTTTCTGGTTAATACCCAGTCATTTCCCAACACACACACGCTCACACATATGCACACATGAGCATTTATATACAGACACACACACATGCTCACATATATGCACACATGAGCATTTATATACAGACACAAACACACACACGCACGCACACACACACACACACACACACACACACACACACACACACACACACACACACACACACACACACACACACACACACACACACACACACACACACACACACACACACACACACACACACACACACACACACACACACACACACACACACACGCTAATACCCCAGTCATCTCCCAATTAGTGTTCCAGTAATTAGGAGTGAAGAACAAGAGGTGGCTGACCACATAGCTCATCATCGTGCTGCACGTCTGTAGTATGTGTGAACGCAAGAATGAAAGAAAGAGGAAAAAACAAAGAAAGAAAAGCACGAGAGGAAAAAAGACGCCATGGTAATAATCCAACATGCCGCACACATAACCTACAATGCAACAGATCTCTGTTGAGAAAAGCTGCCGTGTAGACACAGAGACACACATAAGAAGTCAAACAACTTGGAGTGACAACAACCAGATCTTAAAGATTCCCCAAGCATCAACAACCCTCCCGAGCACCTTACCTAGCAGACAAAGTAGAAGCAATGACTCAAGCTGCTGATGTGTGGCTGCTCTGGTGTATCTGTGTGAGCTTTGTTTGAGCTGGAGGACGTGTGTGTGTGTTGTCTGTGTTGTGTGTGTGTGTGTGTTGCTCTGGTGTAGCTGTGTGATCTTTGTTTGAGCTGGAGGATGCTCAATGAGACGCGGAGAGAGAGAGAGAGAGTGTCATTTCTCAGGCCCGTTCCCCGAGGCTCGCCGTGAGGGCGGAGAGGGGAAAATGGAATGTAGCAAACAGGCTGTTCAATTAGGGGCAGAATGGTGTGAAATTGCCTCCAAATGATAAGCCACTATTATAGCTACTGCTATTGGGGCTGGTGTGTGTGTTTGTGGTGGGTACATCACTTTGTAGAGTACATCACTCGAGACAGGAGACACCCACCCCACAAGGGCCATAATGTAACAAATGGTGCAATAAGACTCTTTGTTTTCACATGCTATTAACCCCTACATATGGATCCGTTGTATTGTCTCACACAACCTTTCTCGTCACAGCTCTCATAACAAGGGGGGTGGAAATGGGGAAAAAAGTCACTCTGGGAACTCACCAACCTAAAATTCTTATGATTCTGTGTAAAAAAAAAAGTTTTTTAATTAAATTAAATTAAAAAGAGACACATATGATTTGAAATGTGAAATTCCCATGGGTTCCACTCCAATTCCACCCTTGATTAGCGCTGCAAACTGACAAATGAGTCAGATCTCTCCTCCTGAGAAGGAGCAGCCAGCTCAGTACAGATAAGGCACCTGGTTGACTCAGGTCCCCTTCCCAACATTATGGCTGCACTGTGGTGTGGTGGCAAGTGAAACCCTGTTCAAACAATGGGTCGGATGAACGGCAACATGTACTGTGACTAATTGTCAAACTGGTCTCCTCTGCTTCACATAACAAGGAGGGAAGGAGTAATCAGTCAAAAATCTCTGGGTATAAAACTATAGTTCTGATATCCCTGATGGGGTGTTATTAAGGGGAGGAATAGCTATAGCTTTTAAATAAACTGCAGTGTGGTTTGACTGCTGAAGAGATGCACAAAGAGTTCCTCCCCCCTCATCCTACTCAAGTGAGAAGGTGCTGGGTCATTCTGGGGCAGCAGGGTAGCCTAGTGGTTAGAGCGTTGGACTAGTAAACAAAAGGTTGCAAGTTCATATCCCCGACCTGACAAGGTACAAATCTGTCATCCTGCCCCTGAACAGGCAGTTAACCCACTGTTCCTAGGCTGTCGTTGAAAATAAGAATTTGTTCTTAACTGACTTGCCTAGTTAAATAAATAAAAATTCTCAGTAGTGCATCGTCATCAGCCAGCCAGGCATGTCCCTATTGAAGAATTCTAGAGGTGAAAGAAATGCTCACCTATTTAGGCGAGGTGCGGAGTAGAAAACTTGAACTATTAAAGGAGAGCCCTGCTGTCTTTTGTCTCCTGGGAAATTGGAGATAATTGAATGCCCCCCCCCCCACTCGTCAATCCTGGATCTTTCATCAGACCTCCATCATTCCATTTTCCCACCCCTCCGTCCATCGATAATTTTTTTGTTGCCATAATACTGCGAAACAAGACTGCTAAATAGCTAACCAAATGGCTCATGCCACTACTTCTATTTTTTTATTACATGTTTTATCTTATCCTTAACTTTGTTGGAAAAGGACCCGTAAGCAATCATTTCCTTGTTAGTCTACACCAGTTTTTTATGAAGCATGTGACAAATACAATTTCATTTGATTTGTTCCATCCCTCTATTTCTTTATCTTATTGGGAATCACATTCTCTATACTGAATTAGTGGCTTTGGGCCTGTCCCTTTACCCCTCTCCCTCCTCCGCCCTGTTACATGGTGGCTGTCTGAAATATGATAAAGTGAACATCTATAGTATGATTTAGTGCACATATTGAGAGAGTTAGAGAGTTCCCATCTTCATTTCCCTTTATCTCCCTGTTTGGAGTGTCAGTCTTAGTAATGCTACTCTGCTCTGGACCCAGACCCAGAGCTAGACCCAGGGAGGAGAGAGAAGAGAGGGAGTAGAGAGACAAAATGAGAGAGAGAGAGAGAGAGAGAGAGAGAGAGAGAGAGAGAGAGAGAGAGAGAGAGAGAGAGAGAGAGAGAGAGAGAGAGAGAGAGAGAGAGAGAGAGAGAGAGAGAGAGAGAGTTTACATGCATACTAATAATTCGATATTAAACGGATTACGGCAGTAGGCCGAGTGTGGAAATAGTAATGCAAACAAAAAGGAAAGAGAGTGGGGAAGAGAGAGAGAGGATAAGTATAAAGAGAGAGAGGAGGTGAGAGGAGAAGGGACGAGAGGGAGGGGAGAGAAATGAGAGAGGACGAAAGAAGAGGTGGAGAGAAATGATAGAAATGAAGATGGAAAGATAAAGATAGAAATGTACAGAATGAGAGAGAAAGAGGGAGAAGACGAAGAAAGCGAGAAGACAAGAGGAACACAGACTCCCAGAGAGAGCAGTAAATAAAAGGAAGAGAAAAGAGGAGAAGGAGGAGCTGTAGTGTGTGATTTATCGCCCAGGTTTCATTAGGCACCATAACAAAAGGTCACAGCCGTTGAGATTGAGGCAGAGGGCCGTGTGACTGATAGAAAATGCAAACGGTCATAGGTATTAACCTTTTACATATCTCTCTCTTTTTTGACTGAACAAAAGTGTGTGTGTGTGTGTGTGTGTGTGTGTGTGTGTGTGTGTGTGTGTGTGTGTGTGTGTGTGTGTGTGTGTGTGTGTGTGTGTGTGTGTGTGTGTGTGTGTGTGTGTGTGTGTGTGTGTGTGTGTGTGTGTGTGTGTGTGTGTGTGTGTGTGTGTGTGTGTGTGTGTGTGGCTATAACTGGACACTTATTAGACCAAGACCACTATCTTAGAGGTTTGAATATATCTCGCTCTCTCTCTCTCATTCCTTCAATAATGGGGCAGCAGGTAGCCTAGTGGTTAGAGTGTTGGGCTAGTAACCCAAAGGTTGTGAGATTGAATCCCTGTAGCTGACAAGGTAAAAATCTGCCGTTCTGCCCTTGAACAAGGCAGTTGACCCACTGTTCCTAGGCCGTCATTGTAAATAAGAATTTGTTCTTAACTAGTTAATAAAGGTAAAATAAATAAAAAAATATAACAATAATCATCTCTGTCACCACAATCATCTCCAAACTAGTGTTGACAGTGTTGTGTAGCGGTGCCTCAAACTGTAAGGTTGTTGGGGCTCAAGATTATCATATTACAAAATACAAGGTGCTAAAAATAGCTGTTCATAATTAATGACAACCAAAAAAAAAACATTAGCATTAACAGCTTAACACATCCTTTGTTGCTAATATATTATGAATTTGCGCTAATTATGTAGCTTCCAAACACCATTCTCTGAAGTGTCTCAAAACATGAAAAGAATCATCAAGGAACGACATTTTGTTCGTAAACGTCATACCACCTAGATGTACGCAAAGTGTACATCTTTTTCCATTTGCAGTCACTGCGTTAAACAAATCCAAAACGAGCTCTGTTGTTTGAACGGAGGTCCTGAGGGGTTTATCGGATCACCACTTTTAAAACAGAGCTCACTTCGATTCTTCAATTTAAGAGTAGCCATATTGGTAATTGATGATTGGTTTGTGCTGCTGTGTCATTTGTTAGTTCATTAACAGGTGCTCTGGTACCTGCTAGCTGAGGGCTAGAGAGGAACATTTAGTCAAAATTGCCTCCGCAGCACCGTGCAGATATCACAACACCACCTGTTCTCCCTTTCCCTTCCCTGCATGGGGAGAGCCTCTAAAACAATGACGCTGTTGCTGACAACTCATAGCTGGGCAATAATACACACACACACCATCATCATGTCTATAAAACAATGATGGTGCCTGCTGACAAACACTACAGCTAAGAGAGAACGTTGTGTTATTGACTCATCCTCATACAAGCCCTCTAACTAACCAACACATGTTGTGTAATCCCTCTTATAGTTGGCAGAAAATGTTTGTTTGTGTGTTGCAAGTGTGTGCGCGCATGCGAGTATGCCTGTGTGTGATCCCCACACAAATGAGAGGGAGTTAGTCGCGTGTGATGGCTCATTGATTGGCAGGCCCCACAGAGAGCAGATGAGACCAGAGGCCCAATAAGGACTGGATGGATTACACAGCCATGGGTAACACGGTGAGGAGAGAGGATGCAGTCACAGCAACACACACACACACACAGCAGATGGGCTGAGGGGGGAGGTAGTGTGTGAGTGGCCCATATGTTTGAGTGGCATGCATGCAAAGCGTGTAAAAGAATGTGAGAAGACGAGAAAGAGGAACAATAACAAACTACAACACAAACATTGCAATGTATTGTTGGCTAAAGTTTGATGCCACTTTGGCTTTACAAAGAAAGTGGTCAGAGAATGGAACTTTGGGGTGGTTAAATGAAAAAAGGCAGGTCATTAGTGATTTGATTTCATTGGATTATACTCTATTCTATTCTATTTCCCAATAAATAAATATAAACACGAGTAAAATTGTCCCTCTTTCCAGTGAGAGTTCAGCGAGTTGAGTCTGTGTGAGAATGTGTCTGTGGCAGAGCAGCTCTGGTTGGGCTGCTCGGCAAGGCTACAGATGGGAGTGTGTGTGTGGGAGTGTGTGTGTGCCTGTGTGTGTGTGTGTTTGTGTTTGTGCTTGCATGTGTGTTGTGTGTGTGTGTGTGTGTGACAAAGTGGAGCGCTGGCTGGCTGGGTGACCTTTCCCTGTGCGTAGAGGTGGCATCATTCTGACAGTGTGACAGAGGGAGGTGTACCCTCCTTTTAATGGATGAGTTCTCTCAAGGTTACCACCTCTCCTCCTGCTCCTGATCTAGCTCGCTCTTTCTCTCTCCCTCTTTCTCCTCGTCTCCTTCCCTCTCTCCCTCTTTCTCCTCATCTCCCTCCCTCTCTCCCCTTTTTCTCTTCGTCTCCCTCCCTCTTTCTCCTGGTCTCCCTCCCTCCCTATTTCTCCTTGACTCCCTCCCTCTTTCTCCTTGACTCCCTCCCTCTTTCTCCTTGTCTCCATTCCTCCATCCCTCTTCGTCGGTGTGCTTGTCTCTCTCTCTCCTGTCTCCTCTTGAATCAGACTATCTGTCGGTAACCCTTCTCTTTAGTCAGTCTTGTTTTTAGGGGGTTTTGTTTCTTTTGCTGTGTTTTGTTGTTTGCAGCTGTGTGTTTGGCAGTACGTTACTCTCCTCATCTAGAGCTGGAAAAGATTCCTTCATCATCCCAGTGGTATAGTGATACATCTCCTCATTGCATCACTGTCACCCTGAGAGAGAGAGCAGACAGTGTTATGTTGCTCAAGATGCAGTGGTGCATCCGTCTAGTCTTGCCATGACAAACCGCTGTCATGGAGTTCTGTCATTGTCACCGAGCTCTACATAATGCAGCCCAGAAACACACAGAGTTCTACAGCAGAGTAAGTGCTTTGGTATGTCACTGAAGAGGATGAAAATCAATAAGAAGACTCTTTTCCGACTTCAAGTCCCGATTTTCATGATTTGGGACTCGACACGGACTCAAGGTTTAGGGACTTACTTCACTGAGAGGATTATATTCATTATATTCGTCACAATATTGTTCTGAACATTAGTTTTAGGACTGAAGCCCAATTGATTTAATCAAAAGTGCATTTACGGTAGCTTGGAAACACAACTACATTTACAAAAGAGGGAAGTAATTAGTAGGAAAACCTTTTGTCAATTTGAAGACATGATCATGATGGTGAAGTTGATTCCCACTAAATATTTTCTAACCATGTGACATGACCAAGAAACCGCAAAAAGTATTTAAATATGTGTTTGATTCCGGGTCATGAGCAGAGTACCTTTATTGCAGGTACAAAAATTAACTCACCAGGTGTAAAATTGTTGGAGATCCTGCGGCCACTTCACTCTGAACCTAAACACATGGAACGTAATTACTCCCGGCATGTCAATGTAGTCCTCCAATTACATCTACTGAGATCTGACTCTTCAATTGTCCAATCCCTCCATTCCTTTAAACAACTGTTAACAGTGGGATCGTTTATATTAATATCGCCATATGCATTTTGTAACTCGGCACTGCAAGTTAGTTCATTGTCCGATCATTAAGCGTTAATTGTATTATTAGGAGCCTGTGTGCTGGTTCAGCTCTCTTCACCATCCCTGGCTCTACAGCACAGCAGAGAGATTCAAAGAAGATTGCATTTGTGACAAACATCCTGTCTTCCTCATCCATCACACGTTGCCAAACTTAGACATTCATTACAAAGTTACACCTATGCTGCCCCCCCCCCTCCCCCTCCCCCCTCTCTCTCTCTCTGACATTCGGTTGTTGTTTTTTCTCTTCTTAAAACACCAGCTCTAGCTTTTATGATTGTATGACATGACTGAATATTAGTTACATTCCCCGCTCTGCGTTGCTCAGCATTGTCCATGGAAAGATGCTGAGCAGCACTCTAACAACAGAGGCAGTACATTAATTAAATGCAGCAATTTGCTTTCCTCCCTTTTGTTACAAGGGACAGCACTGGTAAGATTGATGGTGGTAGCGCTGAAACATGAGAACCCACTACATCTATATCTGGGGCTAATTGAGATAAAGGGCCCATTAGGTGGCCAGTATATATTAAGATGTCAACTTTTATATTATAATCTTCCTTGGCTTGTTTTTCTTTCCGTTTCGGAGTTATTTTGCATATGACGGTTGTTGTTTTTTTCCCCTTCTCTACGCTGCAATAATACTAATAGCAGCGAGTCGAGGCAGCCAAGCAGGCGACACAACAAGTGCTTTGAGGAAAGAGAGGAGAGGTGGAGTAGTGAACTGTCGGAGAAGCATGAGCCCTAGGGGTATTTTGTATTTTATTGTTTCTTTCATAGATTTGTATGTCTTTCATTTGAATGATGATGAGATGGAAATAATAATTGTAGTGTCTTGGTTATACTTTTTCTCTGAATACCGTCTGATTCATTGAAGTTGAGGTAGGTACAAAAATAACAATAGTGTGGTTCTCTGGCTGGCTAGCATCAGCAATGCACATTTAGACCATTGTCAAACTAAGGGACAATAACTGTACTCCCAGGCTTGCTGGTAGGTTGGCTAGCCATAGCAAAGCTATTCTGAAGATTAGTCCAGACGTATTTCCTTCCCCTTTTTTTCATTCTATCCCATAGGACAAAATGTTACCATCCAAAGGTTTTACTCTGGCAGTAGAGACCTTGTCAAAACAAAATAGAGTTACTCCATGGTCTGCCTCCTTCACTTGCTCCTCCCTCTCATCTCCATCCCTCTCTTTCGCTCTCTCCATTCATCTCCTCCTCCCTTATCACCTCTCTCCTTCCCCCACTCTCCTCTCTCCTTCTCACCTCTGTCCTCTCCTGCTGAGACAGCAACTTTCCTTTTTTCTCTCTTTCTCTCGCTACTGTGAGGGCAATTTCTGTTCAACCTTACTAATGCTTGTGTACTAAAGTATCCTTCTTTAGGCCTAGGCATTGGGGGTTGATATTGTTAAAGAAACTAACTCCTATAAGATAGAAAAGTGTGTGTGTACATTAATAGAGGCCTGTTCTAACTGTTCTGTGTGTGAATGACCATGATGTCTGTGAACTCAGCCAAGACTTGACAGAAACTGACCGGTTCCTCTTAAGTTAACTGGAGACAGGGTGAAGGTTATATCCTGCACACCAGTGACAGAGCTATTGTTCCGTTCTGGAGCCTGTTTCTGGGCGAAAGATTCATATTTTGTGTGTGTCTGTGTGTGACCAGTACGACCATACATCATCTGGCACGACAGTCAAAGGCGCTTGCCTGCCCAACTTGGGGGAACCGTTGAGCTACTGTTAGAGCAAGTGCGTCTGGAGTGACTTCCTGTCATTCTGGCCCCTATCGCCCTCACTCAGTTGTGACAGACTGAGGCAACTTTTTGACCCATTTGTCACACACACACACACATACACATGCATAGGATTGCGTGTTTTGCAGATGCCCGCATGGGGTAGCTTGACTATATAAATGTTCCTGTACTCTGTGTGCAGGAGGCTCTCACTCCGTTTCACCTGCGTGTTTGTGGCGACCAGCCTCCTTATTATACTACGTTTTTAATAAAAGCAACACCTTGATTGATTATTAACTTTGCCTCTCCTCGTTATTAGTTAAAAGGTAGAATGTCCAGCACACTATTCTTCCACCTCCCTCCCCTCTCTTCCTCTCTTACCTCTGTCCTCCCCTGCTGGGCCAACCTTCATCGTCATCACAGTAACGAGTGCAGGCAGACTTGGTTAAGATGTCACTAGAAAACATCCAAACTCAGAACACAATGACAGCAAGCCATCGGGATCTAATATCAAATCAAATCAAATCAAATTTATTTATATAGCCCTTCGTACATCAGCTGATATCTCAAAGTGCTGTACAGAAACCCAGCCTAAAACCCCAAACAGCAAGCAATACAGGTGTAGAAGCACGGCTCTCTGGCTCCAAAAACCTAAGTGGTCTAAATCGGTGCTCTGAAAAAGGTCAGGACTGCCTTGACACCTGGGAAAGAGTGACCCAGAGAGTAATACACACACTACATACAGTGCATTCGGAAAGTATTCAAACCCCTTGACTTGTTCCACATTTTATTACGTAACAGCCTTATTCTAAAATGGATTAAATAAATTGTTTTCCTCATCAATCTACACACAATACTCCATAATGACAAAGCAAAAACAGGTTTTTAGTCCCACAGCTGACATGTCAGAGCAGGAACCAAGCCATGAGGTCCAAGGAATTGTCCGTTGCGCTCTGAGACAGGATTGCATCGAGGCACAGATCTGGGGAAGGGTACCAAAACATTTCTACAGCATTGAAGGTCCCCAAGAAAGCATTGGCCTCCATCATTCTTAAATAAAATACGTTTTGAACCACCAAGACTCTTCCTAGAGCTGGCCGCCCAGCCAAAATGAGCATTCTGGTGAGAAGGGCCTTGGATAGTCCAAGCTCCAGAGTTCCTCTGTGGAGATGGTAGAACCTTCCAGAAGAACAACCATCTCTGCAGCACCAATCAGGCCTTTATGGTAGAGGGGCCAGATGGAAGCCACTCCTTAGTAAAAAAAAAGCACATGACAGGCTGCTTGGAATTTAACAAAGGCACCTAAAGTACTCTCTGACTATTAGAAGCAATATTCTCTGGTCTGATTAAACCAAGATTGAACTCTTTGGCCTGAATGCTAAGAATCACATCTGGAGGAAACCTGGCACCATCCCTACAGTGAAGCATGCTGGTGGACGCATCATGCTGTGGGCATGTTTTTCTGTGGCAGGGACTGGGAGACTAGTCAGGATCGAGGGAAAGATGAACGGAGCAAATTACAGAGGGATCCTTGATGAAAACCTGCTCCATAGTGCCCAGGACCTCAGACTGGTGCAAAGGTTCACCTTCCAACAGGACACCGACCCTAAGCACACATTCAAGACAATGCAGGAGAGGCTTTGGGACAAGTCTCTGAATTTCCTCGAGTGGCCCAGCTAGAGCCCGGACTTGAACCCGATCGAACATCTCTGGAGAGACCCAAAAATATCTGTGCAGCGACTCTGCCCATCCAACCTGACAGAGCTTGAGAGGATCTGCAGAGAAGAATGGGAGAAACTCCCCAAATACAGGTGTACCAAGCTTGTAATGTCATACCCAAGAAGACTCGAGGCTGTAATCACTGCCAAAGGTACTTCAACAAAGTACTGAGTGAAGGGGTCTGAATACTTATGTAATATTAAAGTTTTTTAGGTTTGATACATTTGCAAAAAATTCTAAAAACATGTTTTTGCTTTGTCATTATGGGGTATTGTGTATATTGATGAGGAAGAGAAAAAAAGATTGAATCTATTTTGGAATAAGGCTGTAACACAACATAATGTGGAGAAAGTCAAGGGGTATGAAGACCTTCTGAAGGCACGATATAAGACTTGTAAACCGAATGATTATGATGCAATACACTAATTCACAATAGCACTACACCGCTGATTCAAACCATGAATGTTTGATGGCGAGTTGGTTATGTGAACCAGCTGTGTAGTGCTAGGGCAAAAAACTAAACGTGCACCCAGGTGGGAACCCAGGAGTTTGGGAAACCCTGATCTAGACCTTCCTAAATTCATTCTTAATTGATTATTGGAAAAAGTCTCTAATGTGTCACTAATGCTACCCTGTCGCCCACAAGGCAGAGAGTGGAATTGGGATTCACTTTGGTGAAATTTGACACGTTACCCTTGTAAAGTGAGAGAGGAGAGAGAGGGCGATTGAGACGAGACACATCGTAGAGAGCTTGTCCGCAATCACTTATAAAAAAAAAACTTGAAACTCCAAATCAGAATAGGCCTACAACCGTGTCTGTGAACAAGAATGGACTGTTGTTGTGCCAACATCAGCAGAAGGAGAGAAGAAAAGACTTAGGCACTCTAACATGGCCGTGATCAGTAGAACAGCATCTCTGAACTGCGAACCGTTCTGTCCTGTCAGTGAAAATGGAATGTAGTTAATTTCCAATAAGGTGTTTAAGGTAGAATCCTAATCACATCTTTTAATTAGAATCCCCAGTTATTAAGGAGAGATAATCCAGGTAAGAATACCTGGGCTGGTCTCAGAGGAGAGAAGGAGCTTGTCTATGCTCCACATTAAAAATACTGCATCTGAAATGGCAACTCATTCCCTATATAGTGCACTACTTTTGACCAGGGCCTATGGGCATACGGTGCCATTTGGGATGCACCCCTGTAGTCTCATCAGGGAGGGAGCTGGTCTAGTCTGCACACAGAGCACGTCCTCTGCATAGGGCAAATCCAGCAGTCTTCCCTTCACATGGAGTGCTGTAGCCTAAACCAGGCCCAAGGCTGGGCGAACAGTAGGCCTGGTAATATATGAGCCTGTCAGCTTAACCTATTGTATCAGTAGAATGCTTGAACACACACTCTCCCCATCTCCTCTCCCCACCCTACTGGCAGGCAGAGAGGTGGCAGGGCGGGGAGAGGAGGAAAGAGCATTGTCTCACATCAGATGGTGCCACTCCTCCGCGACGCTCGTCCCTCAACCGATCTGTCTTTTGTAGGTCGTAGAAATCATATTCAAATTTTCATATTGAGCATATTGAGAGAACCTAGTTCCTCATTTTTGACATCACTGCACTCTCATTTGATTCTCCATGAAATATGCAGAATAACTAGCAAGCTAAATTAATACAAACATTGTGACAGTGATTTAATAGTTTGCTATTGTGCGAAAATAAAAACTAAACGGGTGGCTATCTCCTGCACAGATTCTGTGCAAGGACCTGTTGTAACTAGCTAGTCTGCTAGCTCTTCCTTCACTGACGTAAAAAGCTTGCTTAGCCTGTTTAAATTACATTAAAGTTGTAGACATGCAACCCTCCACATGTAGCCCTCCTCTATGGGATCGGTGTCCCTTTTTCCAGGACGGTTGATGCTAACGTGCGCTATTGTGACTAGAATGACATTGTAAGTATCAGCAAACCTTCCAGGACATATATCTTATATGGGCAGAAAGCTTAAATTCTTGTTAATCTAACTGCACGGTCCAATTTACAGTGAAAAAAATACCATGCTATTGTTTGAGGAGAGTGCAAAAAAAATGTAAATGTAAAATGTAAAATGTATCACGGCAACTGGTCTGGTACATTCACCTCCCAAGGTAAATAATGTACTTACTTTCAGTAATCTTGCTCTGATTTGTCATATTGAGGGTCCCAGAGATAAAATGTAGTATAGTTTTGTTTGATAAAATCTATTTTTATGTTCAAATGTGGGAACTGGGTTCTACAGTTTGAACCCCTGCTGTCTCTGTCTCCACACCCGGCCATCTAGATGTGTGAAAGTTAGTGTATAAGCTAATGATCCATCATGTATGACATTCCTGGGAGTGTGTAAACTAAAATTCTGTATTACCATTTCACTTTTGTATGTTCTCTATAGTTATGTACTTGAAAACGTATCAATTGATAAATGTGGCACATTTGGGCAGACTTGTTACAAAATACTGTGCCGTATTGCAATGCTCCACTGGATCAATCTCAAGCTTTGCACACAAACTGCTGCCATCTATTGGCCAATGTCTAAACTGCACCTAAACTGCAATATTATATTATGGCCTATCTCTTGCATTTCAAAGATGATGGAATATCATGTAGTTTTTGTATTCTCTTTTACCAGATTGAATGTGTTATACTCTCCTGCAATAATTTCACACTTCCACAAACTTCAGTGTTTCCTTTCAAATGTTATCAAGAATATCCATATATCAATGACTCATGGCAGAAGAACAGCTGGTTCATGAAAACTTAGATCTACTAGCTATAGTAGCTTGCAAGCTTGCTTTTGTTGGAAGATTCAACATTGCAGGTGCAGCATTAGCTAAGCAGGTAGTTGGTTGGTTAGCAACATCGTTTCAGTCAAAGATGATTTCAGTGACTGGCTCAGCTGGGCTCCGGATTGGCACAATGCTCCAAGGCACTGCATCTCAGTGCAAGAGGTGTCACTACAGTTCCTGGTTCAAATCCAGGCTGTATCACATCCGGCCATGATTGGGAGTCCCATAAGGTGTTGCACAATTGGACCAGCGTCGTCCAGGTTTGGCTGGGGTAGGCCATCGTTGTAAATAAGAATTTGTTCTTAACTGACTTGCCTAGTTAAATAAAGGTAATACAATAAAAAAAAGCTGCTAGACACATTTATGTTAGATTTCATGCCCATAGTCAAACTTCAGAAATACTTCTCATTGAAGCACAATATTCCTTAGCTTGATGTAAAATGTGGCAACTAAGACTTCCTCAACAAAAAAAACGGTGTTCAGCAGACGATGTCACTTAGCTAATATTTTCGAACGTCGCGGCAGCCCATTGTAGCCAGACTAATTTTTATCTTACGCCATGACCCTTTTCGAGATACGAGACAGATCAGTGCAGGCAGAATGGACATGCTACCTGATGTAAGAGAATGAGGGGATACCAAATCTGATTACTGACAGCAACCATTAACACCTTCAGTAAAGATGGCGGCCCCTCCACTCCCAGATCCCTTCATCGCCAAGGAAATTCAAATTTTGCCCTGCCCTGCCCTGCCCTGCCCTGCCCTGCCCTGCCCTGCCCTGCCCTGCCCTGCCCTGCCCTGCCCTGCCCTGCCCTGCCCTGCCCTGCCTGCTTGTCTGTCTGTGGCAGCAGTCACAGGGAATTAATGAGGCGAGGCCCTGAGCTCGAATTCATCTTGTCTGTACTAGCCGATCCCACTCTGATTATTGTTATGAAACGGTCAGGGGAATATTAACCAAACGCCACCATATATCTGTACACACACCTCAGATACATAGAAGACAGAAAGTGTATAGAGAGAGCATGCAATTTCACGACATGAAATTGTTGATGGCGTGTGCTCAAGTGCATCTACATGTAAATGTGTATTAGAAAGGAACATCAGCTGGCTTTGACATTTCAGGTCATTTGAGTTAAGGATTCCCATTTCGTCCCAAGGGTTTCTGACGTTAAATTCCTTTATTGATTTACAGGATCAATCAAGCAAATAATCACCTCACTAATTCGATCAAATTAAGGTCAAGTGCTGATAGTGAACATGGTTAAAGTTCACACGAGCTAGAAAGACCAGACTATATATTTTTTCTGTCTGTTTCTCTGCCTGCCTGCTACCTTTTCAGGACACGATATTTATCCTAAAATCATGTATGATGTACCATGTGTTCCTGCACGGGCACTGAGATGGATACAGAAAAATGTAACATGTTGCTGAGATATTCTCTAACCCAGCCACAGTTGTAGTGACACGACTCGCCTTTTCTGCTCTGCTTGCATGGTAAAGACAGCACTTTTACTGTGGGCATAGCTAAATATTTGCCATTGAAAACACTCCATAACTAGAAGACTAACTCAAATACAGGGTATTGATAGTGGTCCCTAGCATTCATCCTGATAGAGATAATATCCTCTACTTTAATAACACTGCTATATACACCACATGACCAACAGTATGTGGACACTTGCTTGTTGAATATCTCATGGAGTTGGTCCCACCTTTGCTGCTACAACAGCCTCCACTCTTCTGGGAAGGATTTCTACTAGATGTTGGAACATTGCTGCAGGGACTTGCTTCCATTCAACCACAAGAGCATTAGTGAGGTCGGGCACTGATGTTGGGTGATTAGGTCTGGTTTGCAGTCGGTGTTCCAATTAATCCCAAAGGTGTTCGATGGGGTTGAGGTCAGGGCTCTGTGCAGGCCAGTCAAGTTCTTCCATACCAACCTGGCTTTGTGCACCGGGCATTGTCATGCTGAAGCAGAAAAGGGCCTTCCCCAAACTGTTGCCACAAAGTTGGAAGCACAGAATTGCCTAAATTGTAATTGTATGCTGTGGCGTTAAGATTTCGCTTTACTGAAACTAAGGGGCCTAGCCCGAAACATAAAAAACAGCCCCAGACCATTATTCCTCATCCACCAAACTTTACAGTTGGCAGTATGCATTGTGGCAGGTAGCGTTCTCCTGGCATCCGTTAAACTCAGATTCGTCCTGTCGGACTGCTAGATGGTGAAGCGTGATTCATCACTCCAGAGAACGTTTCCACTGCTCCAGAGTCCAATGGAGGTGAGCTTTACACCACTCCAGCCAACGCATGCCATTGCGCATGGTGATCTTAGGCTTGTGTGCGCTGCTCAGCCATGGAATCCCATTTCATGAAGCTGCAGACAGAACAGTTGTTACGTTGCTTCCAGAGACAGTTTGGAACTCGGTAGTGAGTGTTGCAACTGAGGACAGACGAGTTTAACGCACCACATGCTTCACCACTCGGCGGTCCCATTCTGTAACCTTGTGTGGCCTACCACTTTGCGGCTGAGGCGATGTTGCTCCTAGGTGTTTCCACTTCACAATAACAGCACTTACAGTTGACGGGACAGCTTTAGCAGGGCTGGAATTTGATGATCTGACTTGTTGGAAAGGTGCCATCCTAAGACGGTGCTACGTTGAAGGTCACTGAGCTCTTCAGACAGGTCATTCTACTGCCAATGTTTGTCTATGGAGATTGCATGGTTGAATGCTCAATTATATACACTTGTCAGCAACGGGTGTGGCTGACGTAGCCAAATCCACTCATTTGAAGGGGTGTTCATATTTTTGTATATACAGTGTAGCTATGGTATTTCAGCACTAACATAGCATTTGCTTCTCCTTTTGTGTTTAAAACCCTCTTCTGTATTTATTGTTATCAGTCTGACCTGAACATTCATTCTTCATCTACAAGCAGCAGCAATGCGGCGGTCGGGCGGTAGCAATGCCTTTGTATTTGATTGCGTGGCTAGCTACTAATTGCATTAAGCCCAACGGGTAATTGAAGTTTCACTCCATAATTTGTGGTCACTGCAGTAAAAAGATAACCCAAGTCATGACCCCAATCAGTATACTGGGGAGAAGTGTGGATCGGTGTGGAGTAGCGAGCAGCATGGTGCCCATTACTGTCAGCTATGGGGAAAATATGGAGCTTATTTAATTCAGCAGGGGCTGTGTGTGTGTGTGTGTGTGTGTGTGTGTGTGTGTGTGTGTGTGTGTGTGTGTGTGTGTGTGTGTGTGTGTGTGTGTGTGTGTGTGTGTGTGTGTGTGTGTGTGTGTGTGTGTGTGTGTGTGTGTGTGTGTGTGTGTGTGTGTGTGTGTGTGTGTGTGTGTGTGTGTGTGTGTGTGACGGTGAGGCGAGGGAGTTATTATTTGGTGTCATGGTTAAGAGATCCTGGGCTTTAGAGACTGGGACTGTATCGCAATACGATGCTGTTCTGGGCTTAATGACTTGACTCGGAGATGGCAGAGATCAACTTATTTTTTTATTTACTTATCTCTGCTTCTCGTTCTCCATTCCTCCATTGTGGCTTTTAGGAATTGTTATTACATTTAATGATAAGGCTTCATGAGCAGATCATTAATTCAGATAGAGGAGGGAGGGGAGAGTGAGTGGGATATGGGGAGGAAGGGCGAAAGATGGAGGGTGTGAGTGGGCAGAGGAGTGAGGGGTGGGAGAATGACAACAAGTCATTATCTGTATCTCTCAGCCTCCAGTGGAGTACATTAGGTCCTAAAAACACACGCACACAACACGTACTCACGCACAATGTCCTCGTAGAAGAAGGCAACATACGGGCTCTGTTAGCAGAGAAGGACAGTTTGGGGGGGCGAATGAGAGGCTGAGACGAGGGACAAAGGGAAAAGCGAGATAGGGGTGGAGGCAGAGAAGGTGACCCTGTGTCTCGGAAGCCAATGTGTTCATTTAGGAAGGCAGGCAGGGAGCAGGCCAGTCAGTCACCAGCTACCCAAGAGACCTTGGAGACTAGGGCTCATGTCAGATGGAATCAGAGACTTTAGATTAAACAGAGAACAAGCTATTCTGGTTGTTGTTGTGTTGTTATTGTTACTTCTGCAGTTCTTGGAGTTAAATTTGTGTACTGTGTGGGTGGTAAGATTTGGTCTTAAGGGGCCATCCTACATGTGTTTCTAACCTTAACAGCACAGCCCAGACAGGATCCCATTTGATATTAAGTCATACATCTAAAAGAGAGAGGAGAGGTGGTAACAGGATAGAGGGATGGAGGTGGCGGAGGACAGGGTTGAATGAACTCTGTACTTGGCTGGTTGAGGACAGTGGTTGGCTCTCTTCATTCTGCCTCTCTTCTCTCTCTCGTTGCTCATTTCAAGGGCATGTTAATGCTCAGAGCAGAGCAAGGTGTGTGTGTGTTCTATTGTGGGCTGTCTGATGCATTTATATATCCTGATTACTGCGACCAGCCCAGATAAGATCCCTGAGCCGGGCAGAAAGGATAGGGACTGGCTAGAGTGACAGGGGTAGTGTGTGTGTGTGTGTGGGGGGGGTTGTTTGTTAGTGTCAGTGAATACCTGCAGACGTCAGCAGAATCCTCCAGGTTGTGACAGAAGATGAAAACACTGCCGTCACTCACATACAAACACACACACAAACAGCACAAACCACCTACAGCTCTGTCACCGGACCAAATCTGAGACCACTCCCCTCCCCTCCAGAGTAGTGTACTGCTATCCATTACTTATCTAATTAACGTTTGAACCCCTTATAAATAAGTACTTGAGTGCTCACCAAGTACTCATCAAGTGCTTGATCATAAGTTGACGAGTTTAGAGGAAGCCAATGGGTCAGAGGACCTCTCTCTCTCTCTCTCTCTCTCTCTCTCTCTCTCTCTCTCTCTCTCTCTCTCTCTCTCTCTCTCTCTCTCTCTCATTATATTACAACAGAGGAGCTCTCTCTCTTGCGTTCCTGTGTGCATGTGCGTGTGTAGGAACTCTTACCAATTATCACAGCTCTCTTGACTTGGAGGTATGGCAGGCCAATTGTTCAGAAGGACGCTCCCTTCTGACTAATTCATTTTCTGTTACCCCCCACACAGACGGATACACAACCCACTGGGAAAAAAACTGGTTGTTTCTACGTCATTTCAACAACAACAAAAATCTATGCGATGACGTTGAATCAACGTGGAAAACCAATTCGATTTGCGGAAGGTCATCAACGTAAGGGAATTTCATATGTTTTTCAGCTTACTTTGAA
Source organism: Oncorhynchus gorbuscha (assembly GCF_021184085.1). Taxonomy (NCBI): domain Eukaryota; kingdom Metazoa; phylum Chordata; class Actinopteri; order Salmoniformes; family Salmonidae; genus Oncorhynchus; species Oncorhynchus gorbuscha. The sequence continues at coordinate 59,574,010 of NC_060175.1, forward strand.
CCTAAATCCAATGACATGACATTTTTGGTTGACTTCACGTAGATTTCACGTTAGCTGACAACTCAACCAAAATGTTATCAAAACTAGACTTTGAAATGACATCTGTGCCCAGTAAAAAAAAATGCCAAGAATAACAACACATTTTGAGGAAAAATATGAATGTCCTCTTCTTCCTCAATTGTGGTCATTTCCTCTGATGTTATACCACTATAATATGTAACCTGTCTAGGTGTATAACGTAACGCTGACATTTTAATTGCCTGGCCCATCTCCTGACATTGGAGTCAGAATCTCACCTAATTTCAATAAAATTGCATTTGTCCCCTTAAGGCAATGAATATCTAGACTCTTAAACCCTGTTCCTGGAGAGTTACCATCCTGTAGGTTTTGCTCCAACTCAAATTGTAACTCACCTGATTCAGCTTATCAACCAGCTAATTATTAGAATCAGGTGCGCTAGATTAGGGTTGGAGTGAAAATCTACAGGACGGTAGCTCTCCAGAAATAGGGTTGGGAATAGGGTTGGAGAGCCCTGATCTATACTGGGTGTCTGGTTAAACCATGACTGGAACGAATTGCAAAAATCTCTGAAGCTGGTGACATCTCCCTCACTAGCTTTAAGCACCAGCTGTCAGATTAGCTTACAGATCACTGCACCTGTACATAGCCTATCTGTAAACAGCACATCTATCTACCTACCTCATCCCCATACTGGTATTTATTTATTTATTTTGCACCCCAGTATGTCTACCTGCACACTTCATCTTCTGCCGATCTACCATTCCAGTGTTTAATTGCTATATTGTAATTACTTCGCCACGATGGCCTATTTATTTCGTTAACTTACCTCATTTGCACTCACTCTATATAGACATTTTGTTGTCTTTTGTTCTACTGTATTATTGACTGTATGTTTTGTTTATTCCATGTGTTACTCTGTTGTTGTATGTGTCGAATTGCTACGCTTTATCTTGGCCAGGTCGCAGTTGCAAATGAGAACTTGTTCTCAACTAGCCTACCTGGTTATAAAGGTTATAAATAAAGGTGAAATAAATCAAATAAATAAAATAGTAAACTATGAAGAAGATTAGGAAGCCAAACTATGCCACCTTTCTATTGATGCGGTGTTGTCGCAGTAAGAGGACAACAGCGTGTTATGGCTGCTCAGATGTTCAAAGCCTACTTGAGAAGGGGGAGCTCAGCACTCCCCCACCTGCCCCTGTCTCTCCCCGTATCCCCCGTGTCTCTCTCGGTTTCTCCCAACCCTCCAGAGGTTTCCCACCCAGAATCTCATTCTGTCAGCCTGAGTCTCCTGAGGCCTATCATTTCAAACCCAGACACTTGCTAAACCAAGGCATCCAAATCATCCAGTGACAACAAGAAACAAACACAGATCAGCCAATTCCTTTCTACACCTACAAGCACCCACCTTGTTCTACACTAAAAAAGCAACTGTTTTGGTGGCTGCCCACCTCAGGATCACTCTTTTTCGGCCATTCGATTTCCTGTGTTTGAGGGGTGCAAAATCCACTTGTCACTTAAATCTCGCGAGATTGATTGCTTTCATTTCTCTGGGGACTCTTTCCCACTCTTGTCTTGTGCCATTTGCTTTTTCCCGTTAACGTATCGACCGCGGAAACGTTTGTAATGACCTGTCAAACACTCTGGTAATGGCTGAAATGGGCTCAATGGAATACATTGACTTTCCGTTGCATCTATAAGAACTTTACCGCTTCGTCAGGAATTTAACGCACCAGCCTCGCCAGTTGAATCATGACAAAAGAGAAGAAAGATAACTTTGCATTGATGGGTGTTGATTTTTTTGTGCAACTGGAAGAAAAAAAAAGTAATGATTTAATACGGTTGAACATTTTCCAAGTTAGATGTGCTGAAATGAAAGCAACTTCCAAAGATGATTACAGTGATATTGTGTCTGATCTCGCACACAATGTAAAGAATGTATAGATGTGTAATCTAGAGCCAAGCTGTTTAAATCGCACGAGTATCCATTCTCTTGACACACTTGTTGAATTATACAAGATAATGTGACAACAGTTCATGAATCATTAACGAGGCAGTCTAGACAGCACAGGAGAGCGCAGGTAGGCCTAGAGACAGATGCAAAGTTTTGGTGGTCACAACCCTGTTCCACACCTTTATATTAATGTATTAATGAATGCAAATTCTTTATTTTATCAGAATGCATGAAAGGCTATCAGAGAAAGTTTGAAAATATAAATGCCTTTATGATACCTCGTGTAGAGATTTCAAAGACATGAAAATAAGATTGAACTCCTGGAAAGAGATTTTCAGGGTGTTATATATATTTCCACACTATGTGGTTTGAATAATACTGTGAAATTGTGAAAATGATGATCATGCCGTTTTAGTGTAAAATCAATCAATCAAATGTATTTATAAAGCCCTTTTTACATCAGCAGACGTCACAAAGTGCTATACAGAAAGCCAGCCTAAAACCACAAACAGCAAGCAATGCAGATGTAGAAGCAAGCTGGCTAGGAAAAAATCCCTACAAAGGCAGGAACCTAGGAAGAAACCTAGAGAGGAACCAGGCTCTGAGGGGTGGCCAGTCCTCTTCTGGCTGTGATGTTCAAACATTTGTAGATGACCAGCAGGGTCAAATAATAATAATCACAGTGGTTGTAGAGGGTGCAAAAGGTCAGCACCTCAGGAGTAAATGTCAGTTGGCTTTTCATAGCCGATCATTCAGAGTTAGAGACAGCAGATGCGGTAGAGAGAGAGAGTCGAAAACAGCAGGTCCGGGACAAGGTAGCACATCTGGTGAACAGGTCAGGGTTCCATAGCCACAGGCAGAACAGTTTAAACTAGTCATTAGGCCAGGTAGTCCTGTGGCATGGTCCTAGGGCACAGGTCCTCCGAGAGAGAGAGAGAAAAAGAGAGAATTAGAGGGAGCATACTTAAATTCACACAGGACACCGGATAAGACAGGAGTAATACTCCAGATATAACAGATTGACCCTAGCCCCCTGACACGTAAACTACTGCAGCATAATTACTGGAGGCTGAGACAGGAGGGGTCAGGAGACACTGTGGCCCCGTCCGACGATACCCCCAGACAGGCCAACCAGGCAGGATATAACCCCACTCACTTTGCCAAAGCACAGCCCCCACACCACAAGAGGGATATCTTCAAACCACCAACTTACTACCCTGAGATAAGGCCGCATATAGCCAACGAAGATCTCCCCCACGTCACAAACCCGAGGCGGGTGCCAACCTGGACAGAAAGACCACGTCAGTGACTCAAACCAGTAAAGTGATGCACCCCTCCTAGGGACAGCATAGAAGAGCACCAGTAAGCCCATGACAGCCCCCATAATAGGGTTAGAGGCAGAGAATCCTAGTGGAGAGAGGGGAACCGGCCAGGCCGAGACAACAAGGGCGGTTCGTTGCTCCAGTGCCTTTCCGTTCACCTTTACACCCCTGGGCCAGACTACACTCAATCATAGGACCTACTGAAGAGATGAGTCTTCAGTAAAGACTTAAAGGTTGAGACCGAGTCTGCGTCTCTCACATGGATAGGCAGACCATTCCATAAAAATGGAGCTCTAAAGGATAAAGACCTGCCTCCAGCTGTTTGCTTAGAAATTCTAGGGACAATAAGGAGGCCTGCGTCTTGTGACCGTAGCATACGTGTAGGTATGTACGGCAGGACCAAATCGGAAAGATAGGTAGGAGCAAGCCCATGTAATGCTTTGTAGTTTAGCAGTAAAACCTTGAAATCAGCCCTAGCCTTAACAAGAAGCCACTGTAGAGCGGCTAGCACTGGAGTAATATGATCACATTTTTGGTTCTAGTCAAGATTCTAGCAGCCCTGTTTAGCATTAACTGGAGTATATTTATTGCTTTATCCGAGTAGCCAGAAAGTAGAGCATTGCAGTTGTCTAATCTAGAAGTGACAAAAGCGTGGATTCATTTTTCTGCATCATTTTTGGACAGAAAGTTTCAGATTTGTGCAATGTTGTGTAGATGGAAAAAAACTGTCCTTGAAACAGTCCTGATATGTTCGTCAAAAGAGGTATCAGGGTCCAGAATAACGCTGAGGTTATTAGTACTAGCATCACAGTTTTATTTCAAACGACTGTACAACCATCAAAATTACTTGTCAGATCCAACAGAAGATCTCTTTGTATCTTGGGACCTAGTACTAGCATCTCTGTTTTGTCCGAGTTTAAAAGTAGAACATTTGCCGCCATCCACTTCCTGATGACTGAAACACTTTTGGGGCTTCACCATGTTTCCTCGAAATGTACAGCTGTGTATCAACCACATAGCAGTGAAAGTTAACATTATGTTAAAAACAATAGTGGTCCTAAAATGGAACCTTGAGGAACACCGAAATTTACAGTTTATGTGTCAGAGGACAAACCATCCACAGAGACAAACTGATATCTTTCCGACATATATTAACCAGGCCAGAACTTGACCCTTTTGAGTTTCCAATCTCTCCAAAAGAATGTGGTGATCAATGGAATCAAAAGCAGCACTAAGGTCATGGAGCAAGAGGACAGATGCAGAGCCTTGGTCTGATGCCATTAAAATGTTATTTACCACCTTCACGAGTGCAGTGTCAGTGCTATGATGGAGTCTTAAACCAGACAGAAGCGTTTCATATACATTGAATTTAATTTCTTTTGGGTAACACATATATACAACAGAATACACTATGTGGACCCAGAGGATATCACTTGAAAGTATTAATTAAAACACTTGTTTCCAAAGTGGTCCTTTATGGTAAAAACAATAACACATATAAACACACAATAGACCAGACAAAATTACAAACAACCATATGTACATTGATTTATATTGACATCCTTAAAAGTGGCACTATTCACTGCACTTCTCCCTAACCTTAAAAATCAACCATATTAATTTTCTTAGGGCTGCAATCCCGTTAATGGGATTGATATGACAACAGCCAGTGAAAGTGCAGAGCGCCAAATTCAAACAACACTAATCTCATAATGAATATTTGTCAAACATCTTATACCATTTGAAAGGTAATCGTGTTGTTAATCCCACCAAAGTGTCCGATTTCAAATAAGCTTTACAGCGAAAGCACCACAAATGATTATGTTAGGTGACCGCAAAGTCACAGAAAAATTCAGTCATTTTTCCAGCCAAAGAGAGGAGTTCCAAAAAGCAGAAATAGAGATAAAATGAATCACTAACCTTTGATGATCTTTATCAGATGACACTCATAGGACTTCATGTTACACAATACATATATGTTTTGTTCAATAAAGTACATATTTATATGAAACAATCTCAGTATACATCCAAAGAGCTACTTTTGTTAGCACGTTTGGTAAACAAATCCAAAATCATGAAGCGCGTTCCCTAGATGCAGACAAAAACTCAAAGTTCCGTTACTGTCCATAGAAACTTGTCAAACTAAGTATAGAATCAATCTTTAGGATGTTTTTAACATAAAATGTCAATAACGTTCCAACCGGAGAATTCCTATGTCTGTAGAAAAGCAATGGAACGAGAGCTAACTCTCTCGTGACCCCACCTCAGAGCCTGTGGCACTCTGCCAGACCCCTGGCTCAAACAGCCCTTATGAGCCCCCACTTCATAGCAGAATCCTCAAACCAGTTTCTAAAGAACTAGTTGACATCTAGTGTAAGCCTTAGGAAGTGCAACATAACCAATATCCCACTGTGTATTCAATAGGTGCTGGGTTGAAAATCAACCAGCCTCAGGATTTCTTCTCAGGTTTTTGCCTGCCATATGAGTTATGTTATACTCACAGACATAATTCAAACAGTTTTAGAAACTTCAGAGTGTTTTCTATCCAATACTAATAATAATTTGCATATATTAGCAACTGGGACTGAGGAGCAGGCCGTTTACTCTGTGCACCTTTCATCCAAGCTACTCAATACTGCCCCTGCAGCCATAAGAACTTAATTGCACATCATACCGATCATTCAAAAAAATACACCTGACCAGCAGTAGGGGGCAAAAGGGGCAGTGGAATGGTTTCTCTTATTTAGACAAACTTGTCAAAATAAAAAACTGTCTGCTATTTAAAGCGAGTTTTACTTTTAATTTTCTTGATCTCTAAGTGAAGGCTATTCCATAGACAAATGACTGTATGGAAAAACGTGCTTGTCGCAGTATTGTCTACTCTTGGGATTGTACAAGACATAACACTAGCTCTGGCATTGTGACTGTGTTGGTTATTGACCATATTATATAGACCATATAGACCATATTAACTGACTTGCCTAGTTAAATTTAAGAAAATGTAAATAATCAAAATGGCACTGAATCAAGGTTGAGACAAGCAGTTTCTTGACTGTAATGTTAAAATATATAGTGTTACGATATAAAAATTTCAAAGGGATTGATCTTGGGACACACCAAGATAAGATACACTTGTTTTAGATTCAATCTCCTTGGCTGCACAGTTTACCGTTATCTTGTCAGCCCTAAGCAATCTACGTTTTGTTCCAAACAAAGTCGATTCAGTTTTTCCCAAATGTAGTGACGATTTGCTGTCAGACAACCAATCGCTAACAAAATGCAATTCCTTACTCAGGGTTTCCTCTACGTAAACTGTATCCTTCCCTGATACCAGTATGGCTGAATCATCAGGATAAAGTAAGAGTTTGCACTTTACTGTATCTGGCAAACCATTAACATATGTAAGAAATAAGAGAGGCCCTAAAATGTATCCCTGTGGTACTCCACTGCATATTAATTTGGCCTATGACAGAAGATCACCAACATTACATATGTTTATTCTGTTGGTCAGATAAGACCTAAACCAATTCACTGCTACATCATTTAGACCCATGCATTTCAGTTTCATCTGGAGAATATCATGGTCCACAGTGTAAAAAGCTTTCTGCAAGTCTAACATGACCATACCTGTATAGTTCCCTTCTGACTTTCCTGCTTAATGTGGTCAAAAAGGTGGATAAGGCAAGTGTCAGTGGAAAAAGACAGATTGTAGTTCATAAAGAAGTTTGTGCTCAAGAAGGTATCCCTTAAGTTGATTAAAAACGAATCTCTCAACAACTTTGGATAAGGTGCTAAGGATTGACAGAGGCCTGTAGTTTCCTACATTTGTTTTACTGCTCTTCCTGTGGAGTGGAACCACCTGGGCTGTTTTGAGATCCTTGGGAAATGTACCACGACAAATTTTTACAATATGCGTTATCATTTTAACAGTGACACAAGCACTATCCTTTAAGAATCTTGCAGGAAGGTTATCCAGTCAGTTACTTTGTTTGTGTTCTTTAAGCATAGTTGATTGAAAACCTTGTCCCCTGTTACCATGCACAGCTGAAATAAATCATTTGTGATAGCTTTGCTATGGTAAAAGTTGTTATTGAAAGGCTGGCCATATTTTTCAGAGCAGGTGGGTAACTTCTTAACCAGAGACGAGGCTTAGTGGTGAAAAAATGTGTTAAAAATAATTTGCAACCTTTGCCTGGTCATAACATAAAACATAATCAATATCCAGGCCAATACTATAGGATTTTACCTTATGGGGAGTTTTTGAGCAAATGTCCTTTAAAATGTTCCACAGTTTTCAAGGCTGATGTAAGTTGTCATTAACGGCGTCTATATAATGCTGGGATTTGGCCTTATCCATTTTGTGTCTTGCCTGGTTTCTACAGTTAATATAACCATCATAATCTTGTTGTAGATTTGTCCTTCTGAATCTGGCCAGGTAGCGATCCCTTTTCGGTATGAGGTCTAAGATCTCGGAAGTGATCAATTTCCCTGACCATTGTTTGTCTTCAGGAAGGCAGTGAGATTCTGCACAACAGCTTCTTATAACATGTTTGAAAGGAATGGGAGATTCGATATTGGCTGATAAAAAAAAAAATTTTCTGGGTCAAGGTTTGGCTTTTTCAAGAGAGCTGAAAAGAACGCCTGAAATGTCTGCCTGTTTTGGTGGGATGGAGGTTTGGCCTGCCTGGCGACATCACCAGGTATTATGCAATAAGTTAATAGACCAGTAACAAAGGGAGTTTTTCCAACCTCTCTGCCAATAACAGCTAGTTTTCAGGTTATAGAACACTCCCATAAAAAATGTATTAAATTGATGTTTTGTTTCACTGATGTCCACACAATAACCCATAATGTCAAAGTGGAATTTTGTTTGTAGAGAATTATTGAAATTAATAAAACATTTGAAAACTATATATAATAATAATATATGCCATTTAGCAGACGCTTTTATCCAAAGCGACTTACAGTCATGTGTGCATACATTCTACGTATGGGTGGTCCCGGGGATCGAACCCACTACCCTGACGTTACAAGCGCCATGCTCTACCAACTGAGCCAAAAACTGAGCCAAAAAATGTCTTGAGCCAAAAACTATTCTACCCCTTTGTTATGGCAATCCAAAATAAGTTCAGGAGTAAAAATGTGCTTAACAAATCGCATAATAAATTGCATGGACTCATTCAGTGTTCAATAATAGTGATAAACATTTTGTAACTACAGTTGAAGTCGGAAGTTTACATACACTTAGGTTGGAGTCAATTAAACTCGTTTTTCAATCACTCCACAAATTTATTGTTAACAAACTGTAGTTTTGGCAAGTCGGCTATGACATCTACTTTATGCATGACACAAGTCATTTTTCCAACAATTGTTTACAGACAGATTATTTCACTGTATTACAATTCCAGTGGGTCAGAAGTTTACATACACTAAGTTGACTGTGCCTTTAAACAGCTTGGAAAATTCCAGAAAATGATGTCATGGCTTTAGAAGCTTCTAATAGGCTAATTGACATCATTTGAGTCAATTGGAAGTGTACCTGTGGATGCATTTCAAAATGACAACAAAGTCAAGGTATTGGAGTGGCCATCACAAAGCCCTAACCAGGCCTACCAACCTGACTCAGTTACCTTAGTTCTGTCAGGAGGAATGGGCCAAAATTCACCCAACTTATTGTGGGAAGCTTGTGGAAGGCTACCCGAAATGTTTGACCCAAGATAAACAATTTAAAGGCAATGCCAGCAAATACTAATTGAGTGTATGTAAACTTCTGACCCACTGGGAATGTGATGAAAGAAATAAAAGCTGAAGTAAATCAGTCTCTCTACTATTATTCTGACATTTCCTGTTCTTAAAATAAAGTGGTGATCCTAACTGACCTAAGACAGGGAATTTTTACTAGGATTAAATGTCAGGAATTGTGAAAAACTGAGTTTAAATGTATTTGCCTAAGGTGTATGTAAACTTCTGACTTCAACTGTACCTCATCTCTATACCCCACACGTACATCTCACGTCAGAATTAGAAGTATCCATATTTCTCAAATGTCAAATTTCAAAGGGTTTAATGTTAAATTTGAGCATTAAGGCTAGGGTTAAGTTTAGGCATTAACTCTGAATTGCTGAGGTAAAGGTTAAGGTTTGGGATAGGCTTAAAACAAAATGTTATCGCTGGATTCGTTCACACCCTCTTAAACCTTAACCCCACCCATCTCTTTAAGGATTCACATGTGAGACCATGTACTAAACAGCCTGAAGATTTCAAGTCTAATGGCTGGGTTATACTACGTCTATCGACAGTTGTCACAGTGACATCATAAACATTATATTGTCGTCCGACATCAACCTTGTCGTTATGCAAAAGAATAAACACAAAAACTACAGGCTGTATGACATCAGCGACCTGGTGGTCCAAAATAGTATAACTAGAGTGTATTAACATCAATAATCCCACCCGTTTAAAAATGGATTTAGTATGTCAGTCTAGCAAACCAGGCAGCTTCGAAACAATGTTTTGGTTCATCTCTAGCTTGTTAACTAGCTAATGTTAAGTTAGCTGTCTAGCCAGATCAAATAATGACCATATCATATAGCTGACAATGTTTTCACTTTAGCTAATTTGTCTTCATTACGACAGGAAAATAATCTTATAATCAAGATCATTATTTACAAGTTAATGGCGAACCAATTACAGGGAAAAGTTACGGATGTGAGTGTAACGAAATGAAAGCAGGGCATTCTACAAGAGAATTTTAGAACTTGTATACTGTCTCATTGGCCTAACGTTATATCCTAATTTGACTTTGGTGCAGGTCATGTTCTTCACATGACCGTCTCTGTTAAACACATACTATATCAAATAAAATCAAAGTTTATTTTTGACATGCACAGGATACAGAAGGTGTAGTGAAATGTTTACTTGAATAGTGAAATGTTTAGTATGCACAGGATACAGAAGGTGTAGTGAAATGTTTACTTGAATAGTGAAATGTTTAGTATGCACAGGATACAGAAGGTGTAGTGAAATGTTTACTTGAATAGTGAAATGTTTAGTATGCACAGGATACAGAAGGTGTAGTGAAATGTTTACTTGAATAGTGAAATGTTTAGTATGCACAGGATACAGAAGGTGTAGTGAAATGTTTACTTGAATAGTGAAATGTTTAGTATGCACAGGATACAGAAGGTGTAGTGAAATGTTTACTTGAATAGTGAAATGTTTAGAATGCACAGGATACAGAAGGTGTAGTGAAATGTTTAGTTTAGACATAGCTAAACAATGAACCATAATCCCAACTCATAACGTTACTACCCTGCAATAATCTGCAGGTAGCTAACCAACCAGATTCATTGTTAGCTAGCTAAAATGTGTAATCCGGAGACAGGTGTTTTACACAACAGACTTCTGTGTGTTCCCTTTTCAACTCCCTCTGCATATCTGCAATCAAACGCCAGATTAATCGCCATCACCTTAGCTATCGTACTTCCACCAGGCATTCCACTGATTTCCAAACTCGGTCCCACAGAAAGTGGAGAGCAACACTTTGCAGTTCTTGTACATGATATCTTTCAAAAAAAGCTGAGTTAGAAAGGATTCCTTACACATACTGACCAGTTTATGTTATAGCCTGAAGCGTGCTACATGGCAGACCAATCCGAACTCATCTCTCGGCATGTCCAGCCCATCCATTATCTCAGCCAATCATGACTAGCGGGAAGGTTCCTGTATTTTTTGGTTAAACCATAATTTGACAATGTATTAATATTTACAGATGGCATAAAAGTGTGTTATTAAGGCAGATGAAAGTTCACATGTTCCAGAAGCCATTTCTGACAAATAAATGCATTTAGATTTTTTTTAAAGTTTACATTCAAATGCCTCTCCTGTGAAGTAGTGGCGCGCAACATATGCCTATTTTCTTGAAACAAGTCACAAATGTAAATTGAAAACATGGTATGTTAAGAGCACTTTTTGTTTGTGTGGGTGTCCCTAACCTTGCCAACAGACAAAGAGCTGTAACTAGATCACTAGTTTACCAATGAGGGCCTTGATGGACTCAGCATCAGTAACTGGGGGGGGGGTCTCTTGTAATGACCTATGAGACTCTTAAGGGAACGTTTGGTTTGTTTCCCCATGAAAACACCCACTCCAGAGTCCACAAACACACCATCATATTGTCTTCTATTTTTTCGACACTTCATCCCTCTGTTTGAAGTACTTTCCTTTCCTTCAGGTACATGTAGGAAAACTAATATAAAAGGTTAAAGAACCACTGAACCATCATTAGCATAACTGGGTTTGAATGGAAAAGCCACCCTGATTGTGATGAGAGGAAAAAGAGGAGACGGGGAAGGAGGAAATGTATTCTGAGGGTGTGTGGCTACCAGCAGCTATAGCAGCATCACCACCTGCCAACATGCCCTCCTCCCGCATCCTTTCTCTCCCCCACGCCAACACTGCCTTCCTCTCCATCCTCGACACTCCTTCCTCCCTCTCCTGAACACCACTCTCCTCCCTCATCCTACCTCTCCCCAACATCCCCATCCTTCCGAGCCACAACCCCACCCACCTCCCCATCCTTCCTCTCCCCAACCACACCCTCCTCCCATCTCCAACTCCCTTGTATCTTCCCTTTCCTCCTCTCTTTCTATTTCTTTCCCTTCCTCTTTCTTCTCTCTCTCCCAATCCCCACCCTCCCCCTCTTTGCCATTACATTCTCATCTGAAGCACCGTTGTGTGTCCGGACCATCTGCTGTGAACAGCCAAATAACTTGATGCAAAACAGTGGAGGGGAGAATGTGTATGTTTGAGACAGTGATGTGGTTTCTTCACGCTCTGACAGTCATGGAGAGGAGGTATGAAGCATGATGAGAGAGACGGAGAGAAAGAGTGAGAGAGAGAGAGGGGGAAAATTAGTATTATTTATTGGCCCAATAATTTACATAACTTTAGTACACTCTTCACGTCATTGTAACAGTGCTAAAAGAGAAAGATACTGTTTAGTTAACCATCAAAGTGAAAACATGCATAAATGTGCAGTAATCAGAAATGAAATGACAACTAAATGATGATGACATCAATCAAAATAACAAAAAGCACCACTGAAAAGATTGGACAATTGTAACATCAAATTGACACAAAACATAGATTGGTTATTGATACGGCATTTGTAATCTAGCTTTATGCTACAGAGAGAGGGGGAAAGAGAGAAAGGGAAGAAGAGAGAGGGAGAGAAGGGGGGAGAGAGAGAAGTCATAGAGAGAGAGAGAGAGAGAGAGAGAGAGAGAGAGAGAGAGAGAGAGAGAGAGAGAGAGAGAGAGAGAGAGAGAGAGAGAGAGAGAGAGAGAGAGAGAGAGATGATGGGATGTGATCCAAGGTGTTTGAGTTTATTTTGAGCTCCATTATCCCTGTAATGAATGGATACTTCCAGCGCCCCTGGAGTCAAGGTTACAGGTGACTCACTGGAAAACTCATCTATCTATCTGTTCTGGTCAGTTGATCTGATGGTCGGTCAGTCAGTCTTAATTCAGTCAAAAATATCCCATCTAGCACAATTGTAAGTTGTGGGAATATGTGTTTTTGGTTGCCCATTGGTTCTGGGAACGAAGCCAGAAATCTCCTGACTGGTAAAACGTTACGTTTTTTTTTTTAAACATTCAGAGAACGGAAGTTACATTTTCTCCTGTTCTGGGAATGTTACTTTTTAGGTTGCAAGGAGGTTTTGAGAACATTTCACTATGGTTCCCTGAAAGTTTCCCTGGGTAGTTTTATTAACGCTCTGAGAATGGAAATTATAGGTTATTTGTAGGTTTTTAATAACTTCCTTAAAACTTCCACTGAATGACATTAATACTTTTGATAACACTGCTAACTTATTTTGGGCTAGCTTTTCAAATTCTTTTTTATCTCCAAGCACAGATAAAACACTTGGAAACTCATTTTCTTAGGCATTAATCATGCAAACACATATATTTTTCATTGTGACACTGCATCAGATTTGAAACTACAGTGCATTCAGAAAAGATTCAGACCCCTTGACTTTTTCCACATTTTGTTACGTGACAGCCTTATTCTAAAATCTATTAAATAGTTTTTTTCCCTCATCATTCTATACACAATACCATAATGTCAAAGCAAAAACAGTTCAGACATTTTTGCAAACGTAAATAAATATATATATGAAATATCACATTTACATAGGTATTCACACCATTTACTGAGTACTTTGTTGAAGGATCTTTGGCAGCGATTACAGCCTCGAGTCTTCTTGGGAATTACGCTACAAGCTTGGCACACCTGCATTTGGGGAGTTTCTCCCAATTCAATCGGGTTCAAGTCCGGGCTCTGGCTCTTGGCTGTGTGGCTGGGCGCTGCCCTTGTGGTGAAAGTAGGAAACAACATCTCAACTTCGCTGCTCCTCAACACTGGGGTCCCACAAGGGTGTGTGCTAAGCCCCCTCCTGCGTGGCCATGCACGCCTCCAACTCAATCATCACGTTTGCAGACAACACAACAGTAGCGGGCTTGATTACCAACAACAACAAAACAGCCTACAGGGAGGAGATGAGGGCACTCGGAGTGTGGTGTCAGGAAAATAACCTCTCACTCAAAGTCAACAAAACAAAAGAGATGATCGTGGACTTCAGGAAACAGCAGAGGGAGTACCTCCCATCCACATCAATGGGAAAGCAGTGAAGAAGCAGCTGTATATTTCAATGAAATATGGTGAAGCCCCAAAATTGCCCTCGCTAGAGGCCTGTGTTTCAGACATAAGGAAATGGATGGCTGCAAACTTTCTACTTTTAAAATCGGACAAAACAGAGATGCTTGTTCTAGGTCCCAAGAAGCAAAGAGATCTTCTGTTGAATCTGACAATTAATCTTAATGGTTGTACAGTCGTCTCAAATAAAACTGTGAAGGACCTCGGCGTTACTCTGGACCCTGATCTCTCTTTTGACGAATATATCAAGACTGCTAAAAGGACAGCTTTTTCCATCTACGTAACATTGCAAAAATCAGAAACTTTCTGTCCAAAAATGATGCAGAAAAATTCATCCATGCTTTTGTTACTTCTAGGTTAGACTACTGCAATGCTCTACTTTCCGGCTACCCGGATAAAGCACTAAATAAACTTCAGTTAGTGCTAAATACAGCTGCTAGAATCCTGAATAGAACCAAAAAAAATGTATTATATTACTCCAGTGCTAGCCTCCCTACACTGGCTTCCTGTTAAGGCAAGGGCTGATTTCAAGGTTTTACTGCTAACCTAAAAAGCATTAAATGGGCTTGCTCCTACCTATCTTTCTGATTTGGTCATGCCGTACATACCTACACGTACGCTACGGTCATAAGACGCAGGCCTCCTAATTGTCCCTAGAATTTCTAAGCTAACAGCTGGAGGCAGGGCCTATAGAGCTCCATTTTTCTGGAATGGTCTGCCTACCCATGTGAGAGACCCAGACTCGGTCTCAACCTTTAAGTCTTTACTGAAGAGTCATCTCTTCAGTGGGTCATATGATTGACTGTAGTCTGGCCCAGGAGTGTGAAGGTGAACGGAAAGGCTCTGGAGCAACAAACCGCCCTTGCTGTCTCTGCCTGGCCTTTCCAATGGGATTCTCTGCCTCTAGTCACTGGCTTACTGGTGGTCTTTCATGCCGTCCCTAGGAGGGGTGCGTCACTTGAGTGGGTTGAGTCACTGATGTGATTTTCCTGTCTGGCTTGGCGCGCCCTCTTGGGTTATGCTGTGGCAGAGATCTTTGTGGGCTATACTCGGCCTTGTCTCAGGATGGTAAAGTTGGTGGTGTGGTGTGGGGGCTCTGCTTTGGCAAAGTGGGTGGGGTTATATCCTTCCTGTTTGGCCCTGTCCGGGAGTATCATTGGATGGGGCCACAGTGTCTCCTGTCTTATTATTATTTGACCATGCTGGTCATTTATGAACATTTGAACATCTTGACCATGTTCTGTTATAATCTCCACTCGGCACAGCCAGAAGAGGACTGGCCACCCCTCATAACCTGGTTCCTCTCTATGTTTCTTCCTAGGTTTTGGCCTTTCTAGGGGGTTTTTCCTAGCCACCGTGCTTCTACACCTGCATTGCTTGCTGTTTGGGGTTTTAGGCTGGGTTTCTGTACAGCACTTTGAGATATCAGCTGATATACGAAGGGCTATATAAATAAATATGATTTGATTTGAAGAAGGTGGAAAGTTAAGTTCCTCGGTGTACACATCAGGAGATTGAAGAATTTTGGCTTGTCACCTAAAATTCTCACAAACTCTTATAGATGCACAATTGAGAGCATCCTGTCAGGCTGTGAAACTGCACTGCCCAACAATCACAAGGCTCTCCAGAAGGTGGTGCGGTCTGCACAACTCATCACCGGGGGCAAACTACCTGCCCTCCAGAACACCCGATGTCACAGGAAGGCCAAAAAGATCATCAATGACAACAACCACCCAAGCCACTGCCTGTTCACCCCGCTACCATCCAGAAGGCGAGGTCAGTACAGGTGCATTAAAGCTGGGACCGAGAGACTGAAAGACAGCTTCTTCTCAAGGCCATCAGACTGTTAGTTAGCCATCACTAACACAGAGAGGATGCTGCCTACATACAGACTTGAAATCATTGACCTCTTTAGTAAATGGATCACTAGTCACCTTAGTAATGCCACTTTAATAATGTTTACATATCTTGCATTACTCATCTCATATGTATATACTGTATCTATTGCATCTTGCCTTTGCCGCTCGGTCATCCATCCAATTTTGCACGCCCAATTTTTCAGTTTTTAATTTGTTAAAAAAGTTTGAAATATCCAATAAATGTCGTTCCACTTCCTGATTGTGTCCCACTTGTTGTTGATTCTTCACAAAAAAATACAGTTTTATATCTTTATGTTTGAAGCCTGAAATGTGGCAAAAGGTCGCAAAGTTCAAGGGGGCCGAATACTTTCGCAAGGCACTGTATATATATATATATATATATATATTTATATATTCTATCACTTTACTTAGATTTGTGTTAATTAGGTAGTTGTTGTGGAATTGTTACATATTACTGCACTAGAAGCAGTACAGAACTAGATGCACAAGCATTTCACTACACTCACAATAACATCTGCTAACCTTGTGTATGTGACCAATAAAATTTGTTTTGGAAGGTGAACCTTCGCCACATTCTTTGGTCTTGAGTGCTCTGGAGCAGGTTTTCATTAAGCATCTCTCTGTACTTTTCTCTGTTCATCTTTCCCTTGACTCTGACTAGTCTCAGAGTCCCTGCCGCTGAGAAATATCCCCAAAGCATGATGTTGTCACCCCTATGTTTCACCGTTGGGATGGTTTCAGGTTTCCTCTGGAAGTGACGCTTGGCATTCAGGCCAAAGAGTTCAATCTTGGTTTCATCAGACCAGAGAATATTGTTTATCATGGTCTGAGTCCTTTAGGTGCCTCTTGGCAAACTCCAAGCGGACGGTCATGTGCCTTTCACTGAGGAGTAGCTTCCGTCTGACCACTCTACCATAAAGGCCTGATTGGTGGAGTGCTGCAGAGATTGTTGTCCTTCTGGAAGGTTCTCCCAACTCTAAAGAGCAACTCTTGAGCTCTGTCAGAGTGACCATGGGGTTCTTGGGTCACTTCCCTGACTACTTCCCCAATTGCTCCGTTTGGCCAGATCAAGGGAAAATTCTTGGTGGTTCCAAACTTCTTCCATTTAAGAATTATGGAGGCTATTGTGTTCTTGTGGACTTTCAAATCAAATCAAATCAAATCAAATTTATTTATATAGCCCTTCGTACATCAGCTGATATCTCAAAGTGCTGTACAGAAACCCAGCCTAAAACCCCAAACAGCAAACAATGCAGGTGTAAAAGCACGGTGGCTAGGAAAAACTCCCTAGAAAGGCCAATACCTAGGAAGAAACCTAGAGAGGAACCGGGCTATGTGGGGTGGCCAGTCCTCTTCTGGCTGTGCCGGGTAGAGATTATAACAGAACATGACCAAGATGTTCAAATGTTCATAAATGACCAGCATGGTCAAATAATAATAAGGCAGAACAGTTGAAACTGGAGCAGCAGCACAGTCAGGTGGACTGGGGACACAAGGAGCCATCATGTCAGGTAGTCCTGGGGCACGGTCCTAGGGCTCAGGTCCTCCGAGAGAGAGAAAGAAAGAGAGAATTAGAGAGAGCATATGTGGGGTGGCCAGTCCTCTTCTGGCTGTGCCGTGTGGAGATTATAACAGAACGTGGCCAAGATGTTCAAATGTTCATAAATGACCAGCATGGTTGAATAATAGTAAGGCAGAACAGTTGAAACTGGAGCAGGAGCATCGCCAGGTGGACTGGGGACAGCAAGGAGTCCTCATGTCAGGTAGTCCTGGGACATGGTCCTAAGGCCCAGGCCAGTTGAAACTGGAGCAGCAGCATGGCCAGGTGGACTGGGGACAGCAAGGAGTCATCATGTCAGGTAGTCCTGGGGCATGGTCCTAGGGCTCAGGTCCTCCGAGAGAGAGAAAGAAAGAGAGAAGGAGAGAATTAGAGAACGCACACTTAGATTCACACAGGACACCGAATAGGACAGGAGAAGTACTCCAGATAAACAAACTGACCCTAGCCCCCGACACATAAACTACTGCAGCATAAATACTGGAGGCTGAGACAGGAGGGGTCAGGAGACACTGTGGCCCCATCCGAGGACACCCCCGGACAGGGCCAAACAGGAAGGATATAACCCCACCCACTTTGCCAAAGCACAGCCCCCACACCACTAGAGGGAAATCTCCAACCACCAACTTACCATCCTGAGACAAGGCCGAGTATAGCCCACAAAGATCTCCGACACGGTACAACCCAAGGGGGAACCCAGACAGGCCGACCACAACAGTGAATCAACCCACCCAGGTGACGCACCCCCCCCAGGGACGGCATGAGAGAGCCCCAGCAAGCCAGTGACTCAGCCCCCTGTATATGGATTTTAGATCACTTTTAGAAAATTCATAGAATGTCCTAAGAATGTTTTCTTGTGGTTTTTATGGAGTGTTTTCTTAACATTCTGAGAATGGAATGTATGTTTTCAATTAACTTTCTCAAAACATTCTCTGTAAGTTACTTAAGTTTTCTTGTGTTTTTTATGGAAAGTTTTCTCAATGTTCTCAGAACAATTTGAGAACATAACTTTAAATAGAACCCTGAGGAAACCTGTAAGAAACATTGTACTGAAATTCCCACAGAAGAACGTAGTTTTTTTATGTTCTTAGAACAATTTGAGAACATGGCTTTAAATACAACCATTGAGGAAACATTATACTTTAGTCCAGAAAATCCCAACGATTTTGGAACAATTTGAGAACATGACTTTAAATATAACCATAAGGAGACCTGTAGGAAACGTTATGCTGAAGTACTGAAATTCCCACAGACGACTGTTGTTTCTTAAAGTTCTCTGAACTATTTGAGAACATTCCCAATGTTCAGTTGGATAACATTTTTTTGTCAAGTTCCATAAATGTGCTGAGACTGTTTCAAAGCCAAGCAACTATCCTACACCATTCTCAGAAAGTTGTGGGAAGGTGGTATGCAAAATAATAATACAACAACCACACTTTCGCCAAGGTCTAAGAATATGCTTCGCAGAACTTCATGTATTTGCTGGGATGTTTGCTGGAGGTACAGTACATGGGCAAAAATACCAACAAAATAACTTTGTACGCCGATGTAAAAAGGGCTTCATAAAATACATTTGATTTATTGATTGGTCCACATGCTTTTGAAGGCCACCGGTTGTTTGATCAATACCAAGAACAAGAATCAATCAGCTAGCCTCCCAATTGAATAGTGCTTATTTGAAACAAGAGAGAGACCAACAGGGGAAACAATTAAACATACTGCGTGAAAACATGGTAGACAACTGTCACTCTACGATGGCTGCAGTCATCCCATCCATAACTAGGAGAAGAGCAGAGTTGTTAATGTCTGTACCAAAGCACCACTAAAGCTCAGAAATGATCTGCAATTGAAATGGGTTACTCTCCTAGGTCCTTATCCTGTCACATAATGATTCATGCCAACGTAATCCTTTGGACTTTGTGTTGCGTATTCTCCCTATACAGTAAACTCTGCTGTCTGACATGGCATTAGTGTGATGGTTGCGTTGGAGGGGACACTGTCATGATCGTCTACTAATGGTCTGTAAGGACCAGGTTGAGCATGAGAGACAGAGAGATACAAGACAAAGTGAGAGAGAGAGAGAGCATCAGATACAGACAGACATATAAATAGGAAAGCACACTATATATACAAGAGTATGTGGACACCCCTTAAAATGTGTCGATTCGGAAATTTTAGCCACGGCCCGTTGCTTACAGGTCATGCAATCTCTATAGTCAAACATTGGCAGTAGAATGGCCTTGCTGAAGAGTTCACTGACTTTCAACGTGGCACCGTCATAGGATGCCACCTTTCCAACAAGTACATTTGCACATTGAGCAACAACGGCTCAGCCGCGAAGTGGTAGGCCACACACGCTCACAGAACGGGACTGGCGGATGCTGAAGCGCGTAACACGTAAAGATTGTCTGTCCTCGGTTGCAACACTCACTGCCGAGTTCCAAATTGCCTCTGGAAGCAACATCAGCACAAGAACTGTTCGTCTGAAACTTCATGAAATGGGTTTCCATAGCCGTAGACAAGCCTAAGATCACCATACGCAATTCCAAGCGTTGGCTTTAGGGATGTTTAGCTCACCACCATTAGACTCAGCAGTGGAAACCCATTCTCTGGAGTGATGAATCAAGCTTCACTATCTGGAAGTCTGATGGACAAATCTGGGTTTGGCGGATGCCTTGAGAACTCTACTTGCCCGAATGCATAGTGCCAACTGTAAAATTTGGTGGAGGAGGAATAATGGTCTGGGGCTGTTTTTCATGTTTTGGGCTAGGCCCCTTAGTTCCAGTGAAGGGAAATCTTAATTCTACAGCATACAATGACATTCTAGACGATTCTGTACTTCCAAGTCTGGGGCAACAGTTTG
Organism: Oncorhynchus gorbuscha; assembly: GCF_021184085.1. Taxonomy (NCBI): domain Eukaryota; kingdom Metazoa; phylum Chordata; class Actinopteri; order Salmoniformes; family Salmonidae; genus Oncorhynchus; species Oncorhynchus gorbuscha. The sequence continues at coordinate 59,594,327 of NC_060175.1, forward strand.
GGGAAGGCCCTTTCCTGTTTCAGCCTGACAGCCTGAAATTTCCGAATCGTTGTAACTACTTCCGGGTTGGAGCGAGCGGTCGCATCCGCATTTCGCTCCGCAGGTAGTATAACTTTTTCATTACATTTCATTACATTTCATTATAGTACAACGGTTTGATTTGTCTAATCTTAGCAATTTCTTCTTAGCTAGCTACATAACCGTCTTTGTATCTAAGATAATTGCGTAATTATCGTATTTCGTCGTCCTAACGTAGTCTTCACTGCTCTGCCCAGCAGCTAGCCAGCTAGCAAACGTCCACCGATTAGCAGCACTGTAGAAACTATTACACTCAACTGAACGACTTGATTAGTGTAGTGTTAGCTAGCTACATAGCTGTCTTTGCTGTCTTCGTATCCAAGATAATTGTGTAGTATAGAGTGTGTAGTCTTAGAGTGATTATCTTAATTTACCGAGGTTAGCTAGCCAGCTATTTGTCGTCCTTAACGTAGGAGACACTGCTAGCTAGCCAACAGCTAGCCAACGTCTTCCGAATAGAACTCAACAACCCGGTCGCATTCCGCTTCGCTCCACAGGTAGTATCACATTTTCACTTCATTTCATTACAGTACATCGGTTTGATTTGTTTGATCGTAGCTAGCTACATAGCTAGCTACATAGCCGTCTTTGTATCAAAGATAATTGTGTAGTCTAGAGCGACTTTCTAGGTTAGCTAGCCAGCTATTGTCGTTCTTTTAACGCAACGTAACGTAAACAACACTGCTAGCTAGCCAGCTAGCCCCCGAATAGCAGCACTGTAGAAACTATTACACTCAACGGAACGACCTGATTAGTGTAGTGTCAACAACGCAGCCATTGCCAGCTAGCCTACAAAGTCAACAACGCAGCCACTGCCAGCTAGCCTACTTCAGCAGTACTGTATCATTTTAATAATTTTAGTCAATAAGATTCTTGCTACGTAAGCTTAACTTTCTGAACATTCGAGACGTGTAGTCCACTTGTCATTCCAATCTCCTTTGCATTAGCGTAGCCTCTTTTGTAGCCTGTCAACTATGTGTCTGTCTATCCCTGTTCTCTCCTCTCTGCACAGACCATACAAACGCTCCACACCGCGTGGCCGCGGCCGCGGCCACCCTAATCTGGTGGTCCCAGCGCGCACGACCCACGTGGAGTTCCAGGTCTCCGGTAGCCTCTGGAACTGCCGATCTGCGGCCAACAAGGCAGAGTTCATCTCAGCCTATGCCTCCCTCCAGTCACTCGACTTCTTGGCACTGACGGAAACATAGATCACCACAGATAACACTGCCACTCCTACGGCTCTCTCTTCGTCCGCCCACGTGTTCTCGCACACCCCGAGAGCTTCTGGTCAGCGGGGTGGTGGCACCGGGATCCTCATCTCTCCCAAGTGGTCATTCTCTCTTTCTCCCCTTACCCATCTGTCTATCGCCTCCTTTGAATTCCATGCTGTCACAGTTACCAGCCCTTTCAAGCTTAACATCCTTATCATTTATCGCCCTGCAGGTTCCCTCGGAGAGTTCATCAATGAGCTTGATGCCTTGATAAGCTCCTTTCCTGAGGACGGCTCACCTCTCACAGTTCTGGGCGACTTTAACCTCCCCACGTCTACCTTTGACTCATTCCTCTCTGCCTCCTTCTTTCCACTCCTCTCCTCTTTTGACCTCACCCTCTCACCTTCCCCCCTACTCACAAGGCAGGCAATACGCTCGACCTCATCTTTACTAGATGCTGTTCTTCCACTAACCTCATTGCAACTCCCCTCCAAGTCTCCGACCACTACCTTGTATCCTTTTCCCTCTCGCTCTCATCCAACACTTCCCACACTGCCCCCACTCAGATGGTATCGCGCCGTCCCAACCTTCGCTCTCTCTCCCCCGCTACTCTCTCCTCTTCCATCCTATCATCTCTTCCCTCTGCTCAAACCTTCTCCAACCTATCTCCTGATTCTGCCTCCTCAACCCTCCTCTCCTCCCTTTCTGCATCTTTTGACTCTCTATGCCCCCTATACTCCAGGCCGGCTCGGTCCTCCCCTCCCGTTCCGTGGCTCGACGACTCATTGCGAGCTCACAGAACAGGGCTCCGGGCAGCCGAGCGGAAATGGAGGAAAACTCGCCTCCCTGCGGACCTAGCATCATTTCGCTCCCTCATCTCTACATTTTCCTCTTCTGTCTCTGCTGCTAAAGCCACTTTCTACCACTCTAAATTCCAAGCTTCTGCCTCTAACCCTAGGAAGCTCTTTGCCACCTTCTCCTCCCTCCTGAATCCCCCCCCCTCCTCCCTCTCTGCAGATGACTTCGTCAACCATTTTGAAAAGAAGGTCGACGACATCCGATCCTCGTTTGCTAAGTCAAACGACACCGCTGGTTCTGCTCACACTGCCCTACCCTGTGCTCTGACCTCTTTCTCCCCTCTCTCTCCAGATGAAATCTCGCGTCTTGTGACGGCCGGCCGCCCAACAACCTGCCCGCTTGACCCTATCCCCTCCTCTCTTCTCCAGACCATTTCCGGAGACCTTCTCCCTTACCTCACCTCGCTCATCAACTCATCCCTGACCGCTGGCTACGTCCCTTCCGTCTTCAAGAGAGCGAGAGTTGCACCCCTTCTGAAAAAACCTACACTCGATCCCTCCGATGTCAACAACTACAGACCAGTATCCCTTCTTTCTTTTCTCTCCAAAACTCTTGAACGTGCCGTCCTTGGCCAGCTCTCCCGCTATCTCTCTCAGAATGACCTTCTTGATCCAAATCAGTCAGGTTTCAAGACTAGTCATTCAACTGAGACTGCTCTTCTCTGTATCACGGAGGCGCTCCGCACCGCTAAAGCTAACTCTCTCTCCTCTGCTCTCATCCTTCTAGACCTATCGGCTGCCTTCGATACTGTGAACCATCAGATCCTCCTCTCCACCCTCTCCGAGTTGGGCATCTCCGGCGCGGCCCACGCTTGGATTGCGTCCTACCTGACAGGTCGCTCCTACCAGGTGGCGTGGCGAGAATCTGTCTCCTCACCACGCGCTCTCACCACTGGTGTCCCCCAAGGCTCTGTTCTAGGCCCTCTCCTATTCTCGCTATACACCAAGTCACTTGGCTCTGTCATAACCTCACATGGTCTCTCCTATCATTGCTATGCAGACGACACACAATTAATCTTCTCCTTTCCCCCTTCTGATGACCAGGTGGCGAATCGCATCTCAGCATGTCTGGCAGACATATCAGTGTGGATGACGGATCACCACCTCAAGCTGAACCTCGGCAAGACGTAGCTGCTCTTCCTCCCGGGGAAGGACTGCCCGTTCCATGATCTCGCCATCACGGTTGACAACTCCATTGTGTCCTCCTCCCAGAGCGCTAAGAACCTTGGCGTGATCCTGGACACCACCCTGTCGTTCTCAACTAACATCAAGGCGGTGGCCCGTTCCTGTAGGTCATGCTGTCATGCTCTACAACATCCGCAGAGTACGACCCTGCCTCACACAGGAAGCGGCGCAGGTCCTAATCCAGGCACTTGTCATCTCCCGTCTGGATTACTGCAACTCGCTGTTGGCTGGGCTCCCTGCCTGTGCCATTAAACCCCTACAACTCATCCAGAACGCCGCAGCCCGTCTGGTGTTCAACCTTCCCAAGTTCTCTCACGTCACCCCGCTCCTCCGCTCTCTCCACTGGCTTCCAGTTGAAGCTCGCATCCGCTACAAGACCATGGTGCTTGCCTACAGAGCTGTGAGGGGAACGGCACCTCAGTACCTCCAGGCTCTGATCAGGCCCTACACCCAAACAAGGGCACTGCGTTCATCCACCTCTGGCCTGCTCGCCTCCCTACCACTGAGGAAGTACAGTTCCCGCTCAGCCCAGTCTAAACTGTTCGCTGCTCTGGCCCCCCAATGGTGGAACAAACTCCCTCACGACGCCAGGACAGCGGAGTCAATCACCACCTTCCGGAGACACCTGAAACCCCACCTCTTTAAGGAATACCTAGAATAGGGTAAGTAATCCTTCTCACCCCCCCCCCTTTAAGATTTAGATGCACTATTGTAAAGTGACTGTTCCACTGGATGTCATAAGGTGAATGCACCAATCTGTAAGTCGCTCTGGATCGAGAGCGTCTGCTAAATGACTTAAATGTAATGGAAATGTAATGTCTTCATGCACAAAGCGAGGTCCATACAAAAATCGTTTGTCGAGATCAGTGTGGAAGAACTTGACTGGCCTGAACAGATCACTAACCTCAACCCTATCAAACACCAATGGGATAAATTGGAACGCTGACTGCGAGCCAGGACTAATCGCCCAACATCAGTGCCCGACCTCACTAATGCTCGTGGCTGAATGGAAGCAAGTTCCCGCAGCAATGTTCCAACATCTTCTGGAAAGCCTTCCTAGAAGAGTGGGGCTGTTATAGCAGCAAGAGTGTGAACAACTCCATAGTAATACTCGTGATTTTGTAAAGAATGGTTCGACAAGCAGGTTTCTCCATACTTTTGTTAATGTAGTGTATATGGAGAAAAGAGAAAGATAGAAGAGAGATAGAAAGGACAATTTGTAAGATATAGCTGAAGATGTGTGAAACAGAAAAAGACCCTTACCTCCCTTACCTCAGACAGGAAGTTACTGCCAGGGATTTAGACTATAGTCAAGAGATGAGTGGACAGATTAGGCTCCCCCCTCACTGCCACCACACTCACCCTCTGAACAGTCCCTTTTTCTTACTCCTCCTACCCCACACCCATCCATCAGTCCCTCTCTCTCACCTATGTCACCGCTGCCATCGCCTTCACTTTCAAGGTTAGCGTGGCAAGGTTAAATTTACTTTAGATTAATTAACTGTCAATTAAGGTGGTAATTGTTTCAGAGTGTGGTCTGCCCCAGAGACAGCGTGGGTGTGTGAACAGGGCCAGGGCTGTCAGAGCTGGTTTGGCTGTATAAGGTTGTGAGGTGCCTGACTGAAAGTCTTTAGGGAGAGAGAGGGAGTTAGAGAGAGAGACAAGGAGAAAGAGAGGGAGGGAGAGCGATAAAGATAGGGACGTCCTCCATTATAGCATAATACCAGGTACTGTATGTCTGCCTGGTGTCTCATTTCCCTCCCAAGTGTGTGTGTGTGTGTGTGTGTGTGTGTGTGTGTGTGTGTGTGTGTGTGTGTGTGTGTGTGTGTGTGTGTGTGTGTGTGTGTGTGTGTGTGTGTGTGTGTGTGTGTGTGTGTGTGTGTGTGTGTGTGTGTGTGTGTGTGTGTTCGTGCGTGTGTGTGTGTTCGTGCGTGCGTGCGTGCGTGTGTGTGTGTTCCTCTCCGGTGTAATAAAGCTGTGGTCCACTCTGTGATGACACTATGATGACACCACACTCTCGCCCCAGTGTTCATCAGTATTCCGCTGGTGTTGAGAGGACTAATACCGCTGTAAACCCTGGTGTGTTTTCACTCTGAGGTGAACCCTGGACTGCTGTTTACTCTGGGGGAGAGAAGGAAAAAGAGCTGGGAAAAAGAGAGAAGGGGGGGCGAGAGAGAGAGGAAAGGGGAAGCAAGAGATGAGGCGGGGGTGAGAGGGAGGGTGAGAGAAAGAGAAAGAGGACGGGAGACGGATCATGCATAGATGAAATGGTGATTGCCTCTCTCTTCCTAATGTGTGTCCTGGAGTGTTCTCTCTTCTCTCTGCTCATTGAACATTCTCTTTTATTCAACTCTACATGAAACCCCTCCTCCGTTTCTTCTGTCTGTCTGTACTGGGGAACAGTAGACCAGTCAGTCTTACTGGCAGCCACGGTTAGGCGGCCAGAGGAGAGAATATAGCTGGGATGTTTCCTATCAAGACTCTGTGTATGTGTGTCATACACAGAGACTTGATAGGATTCCCACCTGCAAACACCCACACCGCCTCTGTCTCCTTCCTCTGTTTCTCACCACCCTCTTGGTGTGCACAGTAAGGAGCAACAGAGTAACTAAAGATAGGTCGATCCGGAGATCAACTGATTGACTTGAGGAGAACAATGAATACTCCAAAGATGCATTGAAACAGATTACAGTTTTCCTACATTTTAATTTATGACTCAGTGTCTCAAATCACTCCCAATTAATAGAGACATTTCTGACAATTTTGAGAATTATTTACACCGAACATCTATCTTGAACCTGGTTCTTGCCATAATATTTCAACCATTTCAAAAAATCACTTTGATTTACATTTACCTCCCTTTCAAAAAAACTCTCTCTTAATAGTCCTCTTCTGAATGGCAGTGTGGATAAGTGTGTGTCTCTCCAGTGTTGTGTTGCTTTCTGTTGGTTGGTGTGACAAGACAAAGCTCTCCCTTCACGCCCAGCTGAGTGTCTGTGATTAAAGAGACGACAACCAAAACCATCTGCTTGTCACATTCATCTTTCATGGCAGAGCATTTGCCATCAGCAGGCCATCACTCAACACAGTGAGAGGAGGATGACAGAGAGGAGGGGGATGGGAGATGACGTGATGGGGGGGAAGGAGGGTGAGAGAGAGAAAAAGTGAGTGGGCAAATACCATCAAGATGCTGGCCTGTTTTCTCTCTTCTCAATGTAAATCAATCTGTTGACATTGTCCTTCACACATGAGAGAGACTATAGTAGAGTGGTAGAGCCGGTGTGACTCTGGCCAAGTTCTGTAGCAACAAAAGGTGAAAAGTCTGTGGGAAAAGCAGACATGCGTCAGCAGACTGCACACTTCCTACCATCCAACCTTGTCTGCTTCTCTTTATCCCTCCCTCCCCCGTTCTCTCCTCCCGTGATGGTCTCTAATAAAAGTCACAGCCAGCAAACAGGCCCTAGGAGATCGTGGGAAAACCTGCTCTCATTCTTCATCCCCCAATCCCCCCCCCATCTGTATCAGTATCGATTTAGCGTGTGGTGTGATTGAGTCTAGGTGGTGTAATGTGGGCCCGTAGGTGTCTCCTGAATAGAGAGCCACATGAGTTATGGTCTCACTGACCGTAGTCTGATACTCCACTATACTCCACACCACACACCCAGTAACAACATCCTTGCTACTTCTGACTCCACACCACACACCCGGTAATAACATCCCTGCTACTTCTGACTCCACACCACACACCCGTAATAACATCTCTGCTACTTCTGACTCCACACCACACACCCGTATTAACATCCCTGCTACTTCTGACTCCACACCACACACCCGTAATAACATCCCTGCTACTTCTGACTCCACACCACACAACCGTAATAATATCCCTGCTACTTCTGACTCCACACCACACACCCGGTAACAACAGATGACAATGATCTTATCCTAGTAGTCTACTCCTCCTGACTCCACAGTGCATAGCAGTAGAGACATTTGCTACCCACACAAACAATGTCTACATATTTACATGGGACTGTAGCTCTTTGTTGGTACAGTATACTCCAAATCGATGTGTGCATTTTTTTTGTGCACTGACTCATTGTAATTCCTGAATCTTATTAGTTAGTGTCCTCAGAGTTGCTCAGAGAGGACCTGAGCTAAGAGCAAATAAATAATGGTAATGATGATGATCCCTCATCTTGTCACCTTCTCTCTCCCCTGAGGCCCAGGGCGGTGCCAGCGCAGGTGTGGGCTCACGGCCATGGGCCTCTCCTGATTGTAATTGCTTCCAGCCATCCTCCAGCCTTTTCTCTATGTGCCTTCCTTCTCTCTCTCTCTCTCTCTCTCACACACACACACACACACACACACACACACACACACACACACACACACACACACACACACACACACACACACACACACACACACACACACACACACACACACACACACACACACACACACACACACACACACACACACACAGCAATAATGTGCACACACACAGGGCACTAATCTGCACACAAGCACACCACTCCTTGAATGAGGTATCGGACTACCATCCGGCCCCCAGTAGCTTGGTATTCTTTGCCTCAGCCCTCTGTCCCATAGTTGGCCAGACCAGCACCAAGCGAGAGAAACCAGGCGAGAGAAACAGATCCAGCCCTCTAGCTGTGTGGACGTCTGGACCTCTGGGGAAAAAAATATAACATTTTGTAAATTGCAAGATTGCAATATCATTCTAAATGGCTGAGTAATAAAGATTAATAAATCAAAAATTTCAGATTAGATAATTGAATTTTGTGAGTTACAAATGGCTATCACTATCTATTCCTTAGATAGTGTACTACTTCTGACCAGGGTTCCTGGTCAAAAGTATCGCTCTACTGTATATACTATAGGGAATAGGGTGCCATTTGGGACAAGACTTAGTTTACAATGAAAAATGAGAGGAAATGGAAAAAGAGTTACACACGCCTTCAGAAGTGTATTGAAAATTAATACATAAATAACTCATTTACATAATTATTCACACCCATGAGTCAATACTTTGTAGAAGCAAGTGCACATTTGGCAGCAATTACAAGCTGTGAGTCTTTCTGGGTAAGTCTCTAAAAGCTTTCCACACCTGGATTTGTGTAATATTTGCCTGTCAAAATGGTTGCTAGACAACCATTTTCAGGTTTTGTCATAGATTTTCAAGTAGATATATGTAACTCGGTCACTCAGGAACATTCACTGTCTTGTTTTTTTTTCTTGTTTTTTTAACCTTTATTTAACTAGGCAAGTCAGTTTAGAACAAATTCTTACTTACAATGACGGACTACAGTATAGATTTTGCCTTGTGTTTTAGGTTATTGTCCTGCTGAAAGGTGAAATCATCTCCCAGTGTCTGGTGGAAAGCAGACCGAACCAGTTTTCCTCTAGGAAATTGCCTGTGTTTAGCTCCATTCTGTTTAATTTTTATCCAGAAAAGCTCCATAGTCCTTAACGATTACAAGCTACCCATAACATGATGCAGCCACCACTATGCTTGAAAATATGGAGAGTAGTACTCAGTAATGTGTTGTATTGGATTTGCCCCAAACACTGTATTCAGAATAAAAAGTGAATTGCTTTGCCACATTCTTTGTAGAATTTCTTTAGTGCCTTGTTGCAAACAGGATGCATGTTTACGAATAGTTTCTATTCTGTACAGGCATCCTTCTTTTCACTCTGTCATTTAGGTTAGTATGTTGGAGTAACTAATATGTTGTTGATCTATCCTCAGTTTTCTCCTATCACAGCCATTAAACTCTATAACTATTTTAAAGTCATTGGTGAAATCCCTGAGCGGTTTCCTTCATCTTCGGCAACTGAGTTAGCAAGGACGCCTGTATCTTTGTAGTGTATGGGTGTATTAATAACTTTCAATTAATAACTTGACCATGCTCAAAGGGATATTCATTGTCTGTTTTTTTTCTCTCTTTTACCCATCTACAAATAGGTGCCCTTCTTCGCAAGGCATTTTAAAATCTCCCTGGTCCTTGTAAGAGATGAGGTAGTCATTCCAAAATCATGTTAGCCACTATTATTGCACACATTGTGAGTCCATTCAACTTATGTGACTTGTTAAGCACATTAAGTACTCCTGGACACATTTAGACTTGCCATAACAAAGGGGTTGAATACAAATTGATTCAAGACATTTCAACTTATCATTTATTATTCATTTGTAAAAACATAATTCCACTTTGACATTATGGACTATTGTGTGTAGGCCAGTGACCAAACATCTCATCTTAATCCGTTTTCAATTCAGGCTGTAACACAACAAAATGTGGAAAAAGTCCAAGTCTGAATACTTTCTGAAGGCAGCGTATTCTTCGACAATTGCTAAAATAATCATTTCAGGAGCTTTAACCTTATGCTTTAGAGGTTCTGGCATAATTTATGGGGTGTGGGACATGTTTGCAGAAAGCAAGGACACATACATAGATGCATGTGGGCAACACACACAAATATAAAAACAATACCTCCAAGAAGAAGGAAAACCTCAACTTAGCAAATGAGAGGTTAGGAAAAGAAGAAACAACACAGGGAAGATAGCTCTAAAATCAATACCTACTCTAGCAGGCAAAGAGGAACTGTAAAATATAGTTTCAGGATTTTATTATTAGTAGTAGTAGTAGTATTTCAGGTACATTTTTCTACGTCTTGCAGATACATTTTATACCTCTTTTTGTTTGATTCTGTGGGTCAGCCTGTTATGACCTGGCTTAGTGGCTTACCAATTGGTTCTGAAAGATTACAATTCAATCTAGATGTACATGCTTTTTTATGCATCTGGTAATATTCTGTATGAAAAACATTGCTCAAGACCAAATCTAAAATAAATGACCACAAGAAATCAAGGACTAAAAAAAGCCACAACATAATTTTAAATGTCAGCCCAGGCTTAGTTCACCAACCGGTTGAAGTCGAAAAGGGCCCTTCGCAAGACCAGTTTGGTGGAGGAGAGCCAAGGGGGGGATGATTCAGCAATGTCCTTTCTGACCTGGATAGGTATCAGTCAAATTCTATATCAAGGTTACCATGTGGGTTCTCAGTGTTTTCACTAATGGATGAAATTCTATAGACAGACAGATCCCTCCTCCTATTACTGTATACATCCTCTATAGTACTGTGTGCTGCTGGGTTGGATGAATATCTGGATTTATAGGTATAACAGCATCCTCTGGTGGAAAAAGTCATCACAGCAATCTTTTTAGCGTCAGTGTGAGTGTTTCAGATCAACTCATATTTGCCACATGTTTCGTAAACAACAGGTGTAGACTAATAGTGAAATGCTTACTTATGGGTTAAATATAAAGATACATATACTTTTATATATATATATATCTAGTGACACAAAGGATGAATACACATTAAATAACGAATAAAAATAACATGGCTATATACAGGGAGTACCAGTACCCCGTCGGGGGTACGAGGTAGCTATGTACATATAGGTAGGGTTAAAGCGACTCGGCAACAGGATAGATATACAGTAGCAGCAGCGTATGTGGTGAGTGTATAAGTGTGTGTGTGTGTGTCATCAGTATGCATGTGTGCGCATGTTATGTGTGTGGGGGCGGATGTAGTGTGTGTGTGTGTTTGTGTGTGTATGGTCAGTTCAAGAGTTTGTGCAAAAAAGGGTCAATGCAGGTAGTCCAGGTAGCTGTTTAGCAGTCTTATTGATTGGGGGTTGTTCAGGGTCCTGTTGGATCCAGACTTGGTGCACTGGAACCGTGTGCCATACTTTAGTGAAGAAAACAGTCTATGGCTTGGGTGGCTGGAGTTTTTGACAATTTTTTGGGCCTTCCTCTGACCGCCTGGTATAGAGCAGTGGTGTAAAATACTTAAGTAAAAATACTTTAAAGTACTACTTAAGTTGTTTTTTGGGATACCTGTACTTTACTTTACTATTTATATTCATGGCAACTTTGACTTTACTTCACTACATTCCTGAAGAAAATAATGTGCCATTATGCCCTCTTCTCAACTGTGTGGGTGTGTGTGGACCTTAGTGGATTCCTTAGTGATGTGGACACTGAGGAACTTGAAGCTCTCGATCTGCTCCACTACAGCCCCATGAATGAGGATAGGGGCGAGCTCGCCCCTCCGTTTGCTGTAGTCCACGATCAGCTCCTTTGTCTTGCTGAGAGGTTGTTGTCCGGACACCACACTGCCAGTGATTTTTTAACCATTCTTGTGATTTTTTAACCATTCCTGAACCTGTGACCAGAAACAAACTACATAGGGGAAATACCAGAATAAATGATCTAGAGATTCCGTCTCTTTGCAACAAAATCTACAGAGCTGAGATTGTTGTATGCCCCATATGTATAGCATTCTGTTGGTGGTAAGAATTTTGTATAATTATTTAAATTGAAAAACTCTAAGTGTTGAATCAAGTGTTGTTTTTTGTATCAGTTCACAAACCATGTGCCATGACGTCAATGCATCAAAAACCTCTTCCCATTTATTTTGCAACCTGTGTGGCGAAGCTGTCAACATATTTGTCCTCATATGAAACTGGTATAATTGTCTATTTATGACAATTCTTTTCAGTCAATTTGTTTCTTTAATATATGGCAGACAAACAAGTTCCCTACCTTCTCCATCTTCCACTTGCCTCCTCCATTTTTGTGGTAATGAAGCAATCAGTTGGTTACGAGTTTGGATTGAGCAGACATTACCATGTATTTTCGATAGCTGCATATGTGACATAACGCCACCGTTTCTAATAAGCACTAAAAGTGGTATTATAATAAATATAATACCTTTTTTTTCATTAATCAGTATATTTGAGTTTAACCATAATGTTTGTTGTAATATATGTTCTACAGGAAACACAGGTCTATTCATTGCTGGTCTGACCAATCGGAATCCATGCTTCAAAATTGTTTTGATCAAGAGGACTGGGAATTGTTCCGGGTAGCCTCTGAGAATAACAGACGAATACACGGATACAGTGACAGAGTTCATCAGGAACTGTATAGGAGATGTTATACCCACTGTGAATATTAAAACCTACCCAAACTAGAAACCATGGACAGATTGCAGCATTTGCGCAAAACTGAAAGCGCAAACCACTGCACTTAACCATGGCAAGGTGACTGTGAAAATGGCCGAATACAAACAATGTAGTTATTCCCTCTGCAAAGCAATCAAACAGGCAAAACGTTCAAAATTCAACGGCTCAGACATGAGACGTATGTGTCAGGGCCTACAGACAACCACAGACTACAAAGGGAAAACCAGCCATGACATCGGACACCGACGTCTTGCTTCCTGACAAACTAAACACCTTCTTCACCCGCTTTGAGGTTAACACAGATCACCCCAATTCGGCCTGCTACCAAGGACTGTGGGCTCTCCTTCTCAGTGACCAACTGAAGAAGACATTTAAGCGTGTTACCCCTGGCAAGGCTGCCGGCCCAGACGGCATCCCTAGCCGCTTCCTCAGAGCATGCGCAGAACAGCCGGCTGGAGACTTTATGGACATATTCAATCTTCCCCTATCCCAGTCTGCTGTTCCCACTTGCTTCAAGACTTCCGCCGTTGTTCCTGTACCCAAGACAGCAAAGGTAACTAAACTAAGTAACTATCGCACCGTAGCACTCACGTGTCATCATGAAGTGCTTGTGAGGCCTCTCATGAAGTCCTCATGAGAGGCTAGTTAAGGATCATATCACCACTACCTTTAAAAAATATATATATTTCACCTGTATTTAACCAGGTAGGCTAGTTGAGAACAAGTTCTCATTTAAACTGCGGCCTGGCCAAGATAAAGCAAAGCAGTGCGACACAAACAACACAGAGTTACACATGGGATAAACAAACATACAGTCAATAATCCAGTAGAAAAAGTCTATATACAGTGTGTGCAAATGAGGTAGGATAAGGGAGGTAAGGCAATAAATACACAGGCCATAGTGGCAAAATAATGACAATATAAGCAATTAAACACGGGAGTGATAGATGTGAAGAAGATTAATGTGCAAGTAGAGATACTGGGGTGCAAAGGAGCAAAATAAATAAAATAAAAAAGAGTATGGGGATGAGATAGTTGGATGGGCTATTTACAGATGGGCTATGTACAGGTGCAGTAATCTGTGAGCTGCTCTGACAGCTCATGCAGTTAGTGGGGAGATGAGTCTCCAGCTTCAGTGATTTTTGCAGTTTGTTCCAATCATTCGATGGTGGTCATGATATCGTTTAGGACCTTGATCGTGGCTGAGGTGCACCCATGACCAGCTCGGAAACCAGATTGCATAGCGGAGAAGGTACGGTGGGATTCGAAATGGTCGGTGATATGTTTGTTAACTTGGCTTTCGAAGACCTTACCTGATACCGTAGACTCACTTCAATTTGCTTACTGCCCCAATAGATACGCAGACGATGCAATCGCCATCACACTGTCCTATCCCATCTAGACAAAAGGAATAACCTAAAGTACGTAAGAATGTTGTTCTTTGACTATATCTCAGTGTTCAAAACCATAGCACCCTGAAAAGCAGTTAATGTCTTGAGTCAATAAGTATTCAAGCCCTTTGTTATGGCAAGCCTAAAAAGTTCAGGAGAAAAAAAATGGATTAATAAGTCACATGATAAGTTGCACGGACTCACTCTTTGTGCAATGATGTTGTTTAAAATGACTTTTGAATGACTACCTCATCCCTGTACCCCATGCAATTAATTATCTGCAAGGTACCTCAGTTGAGCAGTGAATTTCAAACACAGAGTCAACCACAAAGACCAGGGAGGTTTTCCAATACTTTGCAAAGGGCACCTATAGGTAAGTGGGTAAAAAAAGCAGACATTGAATATCCCTTTGATCATGGGGAAGTTATTAATTACACGTTGGAATGTGAATCAATACAGCCAGTCAATACAAAGATACAGGTGGCCTTCCTAACTTGCCGGTTACTTTAAAACAATTACAATTACAATTATTTAATGTTTGTGATAGGAAACAACATTCTAGTTATGCCACAATACTAAACTGACAGAGTGAAAAGAAAGAAGACTGTACAGAATAAAAATTATTCCAAAACATGCATCCTGTTTCTAAACAAGGCACCAAAGTAAAAGTGCAAGAAATGTGGCAATGAAATGACATTTTATGTGCTGAATACAAAGCGTTATGTTCGGGGAAAATCGAACACAACACTTCACTGAGTACCATTCTTCATATTTTCAAGCATGGTGGTGGTTGCATCATGTTATGGGTGTGCTCGTCATCGGCAAGGGAGTTTTTGGGGGATAAAAGAAAAGGGTAAAGAGAACTAAGCGCACGCAATGTCCTAGAGGAAGACCTGGTTCAGTCTGCTTTCCAACAGACACTGGTAGAAAAATTTGCATTTTAGCAGGACAATAGCCTAAAACACGTGGCCAAATATACACAGGAGTTGCTTACCAAGAGGACATTGAATGTTCCTGAGTGGCAAGACTTGGCTGTCGAGCAATAATGAACAACCAACATGACAGAGCTTGAAGATGAATGAATAATGTGCAAATATTGTATAATTCAGGTGTGCCATGCTCTTAGAGACTTACCCAGAAAGACTCACAGCTGGAATTGCTGCCGAAAGGGGATTCTAACATGTAGTGTATCAGGTGTGTGAATATGTATTTATATCAGATTTCTCCATTTCATTTTCAATAATCTAGCAAAAACGTCTAAAAACATGTTTTCACTGTCATTGTGTGTAGATGGGTGGGGGGGGGTACTTTTGTTTTCCGGCAGTAACACAAATTGTGGAATAAGTCAAGTGGTATGAATACTTTCTGAAATCACCCTACGTACAGTCACTGTGTGGTCGTCTCTAATTTCAAGTCATAAAGATGTGTAACTGAACATCCCCTAGCTTGGTTCCTTGGCAGTTGTGGGAACTTACATTTTTGGGAATGAAACCATGCTTTTCCTGACCGGTATAAACATAACTTTTAAAAAATGTTCGGGGAAAGGACATTTTGAGGTTTCCTGGAAGGTTCTATTAACGTTCTGAGAATGTAAAATTACAGATTATTGGACGGAAATTAAATAACATTCTGAGAACATGTTTGAATAAGACAAACACTGCTATCTTAACTGTTAGACATTAACTTTGCAAACGCGTCTTTATTGTTTCACAGCGTCAGTGAGATTCAAACCTATGTTCGTCTGTTCTCTACCCATGGAATTAGTCCACTACGCCACCAGGATGGAGATAGCATGCCATGTCTTTTGAACTCATACAAAGCTCTTCAAACAGATCCCATTTCGAAGGAAACAAGCACTCATTAAGGTCAGGTGTGGTCAATTAATGGGAGCGGCCATCACACCTGAATACACTTAACAAGATGGAGGGAGTTTTGTTGACACTGAGAACAGAATGTATACATTGCATTAGGAAGGTTTTCAGACCCCTACCCTTTTTCCACATGTTATGTTACAGGCTTATTCTAAAATGTATTAAATTAAACATGTTCCTCATCAATCTACAGACAATACAACATAATGACAAAGAATAAACAGGTTTTTAGAATTTTTTTTGCTAAATTATTACAAATAAAAAACAGAAAAACCTTATTTACTTAAGTATTCAGACCCTTTGCTATGAGACTCGAAATTGAGCTCAGGTGCATCCTGTTTCCATTATCATCCTTGAGATGTTTCTACAACTTGATTGGAGTCAACATGTGGTAAATTCAATTGATTGGACATGATTTGGAAAGGCACACATCTGTCTATATAGGGTCCTACAGTTGAAATCGGAGCAAAAACCAAGCCATGAGGTCAAAGTGTTTTTTATTTAATTTTTCCATTTTATTTCGATTGAATATCCGAAACATATATACAATATACTTGCAGTGAAGCCGCTCAACAAGTACACCACACCAATCTTCCAATAGATTCCCATTAAGAGCTTCACACAGAAGCATCCAGGGCCAAACGTGAACCTGAAACCTCAAAGATCCCCCCCCACAGTCCCCCAATAGCTGTCCCTCAACCATTCGAAACCCCTCACACAGTCCACACCCCCAAGAAGCTTTTTTTAAATAAAAATAAAAAATACAATTAATTCCATTCCCCACCACCAAGAAACCCCCAATGCACCCAACAACCAATAAAATGAACGAAAGAGAAAAAAGACTGAAGAAAACAGCAAACAACAATGCAAAACATTTTTTTTTTTTTAACAAAGACATCAAGGACAACTAAAATCACAACAGCAATACCAACTGTATATGTTTGTGTGCATGTCTGGCACTATTACATGTGTGTGTGTGTGTGTGTGTATATGTGTGTATTTGAATGAGAGTGTGTGTGTACAAACATGTGTACAAACACCTGCACGGCATCAGCCTCATTGGCTGTAAAAACACTGCCCCTTAGTGTCATTCAAACATACTTTTTAAAATTTATTTTTTTACTTTTATCTTTGACCATCATTCTATCTCCAGCACAGCAACGCCACTCCCACTTGTCTCCAATTCCACATCTCAACCCTCAGCTTCCTTCAACCCATCCCCCCCTATCTCCGCTGGCCACCCTATTTGGATTTCTAAGCAACGTTTATCTTTCAACTATGCTGGGATGTTTAGCGTACAACTGAATCTATCTAATCGAATAGCCTTCCTATTTATGCTATTTTCATTATACCGCCAGTTTTGATCGTTCCCTACATCTTCCCGCTGCCACCTGCCTCCTCCATTTTTTGGGGTAATGCTGTAATCAATTGGTTGTATTCTAGGATTGATCAGACCTTCCCGTACAATTCTGATAACTACATGAAGGAAATAACTCTTACATTCCAATGTACAATATAATTTAAGAAAAAGAAATACCCTTTTCAAACATCTTTCCCATAAATACAGGTATCAACCAGAACATTTGAGTTCAGCCATAATATTTGTTGTAATATTTCTTCAATCTTTTCAGGGGGATGAAATTGAAATTGTAGCCAGCTGTGCAATGCTTGTTTGAAAAAGAGATACTTTTAAAAAAGTATAATTTTCAATTAAATCAAAAATGAGACAGGGCAATCTGTACCAAGGCAAAAGGTCATTTTAAAACAATGGATGAGCTTTTCTAGTAATCTACTTGAGAACCATTTAGGGTTTAAATAGAACGTTTGAATTAGTGAAGCTTTTAGAGAGGTTTACTGTTTTTATATTTAAAAATCTCAACCCACCCAATTCATATTCATTATTTTAACTCAGCAAAAAAAAGAAAATGTATTTTTCAGGACTCCGTCTTCTAAAGATAATTAGTGGAAATCCAAATAACTTCACAGATCTTCATTGTAAAAGGGTTTAATAAACACTGTTTCCCAAGCTTGTTCATTGAACCATAAACAATTAATGCACCTGTGGAGCGGTCGTCAAGACACTAACAGGTAGGCAATTAAGATCACAGTTATGAAAACTTAGGACACTAAAGGGGCCTTTCTACTGACTCTGAAAAACACCAAAAGAAAGATGCCCAGGGTCCCTGCTCATCTGCATGAACATGCCTTAGGCATGCTGCAAGGAGGCATGAGGACTGCAAATGTGGCCATGTACCCAATTCCTTTTTCCACGCAACTTCATCTAAGTATGTAAGAGTGAGTTTCCTGTAAACAGTATATGTTATATTCCTTTTCCTTTAGCCACGGTAAAGACTGATCTTTTTTATCATCTGCTAAATCGTTACAATTATAACTGGTTATACTTATTTCACCTATTACCATAACTAGATACTATTCTCAGTCTAAATTGACCATAATTAGTGCTTTAACGTTACTGCCATCAGAGGTATTATGAAGGTCAAAACTAGAGCTTCCAAAGGAGTTTAGAACTCAAGAAATAGGTTCTAGCAATGTTTGTTTTATTCCCTTGCCTGTGAGCCAATGCCACAGATGTTATTTGTGTAGTAAATCTGAGTAGGTTGATGTGTATGATATTGGATGTGATTTAGTGAGAGTATGTACAATGTCTGTATAAGAGTAAGACTATAATGTGTGCTGTCCAAATAAATAATAACTCCACCAATTTGCGTGGTTGAGACTCTATGTGTGTAACATGTAGTGCGAAAAGCCTTAATATTCATGATGATAATTGTAATCCATATCGTATCACCGTCATAGTTGCGTCATAATTACCTTTAACGTAATTGAAAAACACATCCCAGCATTTCCACAGCAATTGACGTTTCACATAATCATGAAAGACTGCTTCACTTCTGTACAACTGTTTTCTGTACAATATGTTATTCCCCAATCCCCCTATTCTGATATCTTCCCCTTGCTTGTTGTAAACATCTATACACTTGTATACAAATGCATTAAAAAAGACAGACAAACAAGAGACATATTAAATTATTAAACAGTTCTCGACAATAGAATTGAGAGATGAAGAAAAGAGAGAGAGAGAGAGAGGGCGAGAGCGAGATCAGGTGTGTGTGTGTATGTATAAGTCCGTATGTGTAAGTGAGCATGTAATTAAGTACTTGTGTGTTCATATCCACTTCATAATGTTAAGATATTTTTACAGTTCCCATACTTTTTTTAGTACAGCCATGGTGTTAGGGAGCTGTCTCTGGAATAGCTGTCCATCTTTAAAGAGTTTGTCCACAATGAGAAAGGCACACTTACCCTTCTCCCTCTGTTGAATCTGTACCGGATATAGTCTCTTACGACGTTCGTTTATCTCCCTTGGAAATTGGTCTTTGAGACCGAATTTGGACCCTTTAAGCTTCCTTCCCCTGCTTTTGATCAGCTCCTTTTGTTGGTAGAGTTCAAATTTCACGATTATTGGTCGGGGACTTTTGTTCTTGTCGCTCTGAGCTCCAAGTCTGTGAACTCGGTGGGAAGCCATCTTGTTTACAGCCTCTATAGGAAGTTTCAAGGCGGATTGCATGAATTCTATGATCGCGCCCTCCAGATTACTGGATGCGTCCTCAGGAATCCCAGAAAAAAATGATTTTCACGTATGCTACAACTTTGTATGTCTAGTACATTTACATTTAAGTCATTTAGCAGACGCTCTTATCCAGAGCGACTTACAAATTGGTGCATTCACCTTATGACATCCAGTAGAACAGTCACTTTACAATAGTGCATCTAAATCTTAAAGGGGGTGAGAAGGATTACTTATCCTATCCTAGGTATTCCTTAAAGAGGTGGGGTTTCAGGTGTCTCCGGAAGGTGGTGATTGACTCCGCTGTCCTGGCGTCGTGAGGGAGTTTGTTCCACCATTGGGGGGCCAGAGCAGCGAACAGTTTTGACTGGGCTGAGCGGGAACTGTACTTCCTCAGTGGTAGGGAGGCGAGCAGGCCAGAGGTGGATGAACGCAGTGCCCTTGTTTGGGTGTAGGGCCTGATCAGAGCCTGGAGGTACTGAGGTGCCGTTCCCCTCACAGCTCCGTAGGCAAGCACCATGGTCTTGTAGCGGATGCGAGCTTCAACTGGAAGCCAGTGGAGAGAGCGGAGGAGCGGGGTGACGTGAGAGAACTTGGGAAGGTTGAACACCAGACGGGCTGCGGCGATCTGGATGAGTTGTAGGGGTTTAATGGCACAGGCAGGGAGCCCAGCCAACAGCGAGTTGCAGTAATCCAGACGGGAGATGACAAGTGCCTGGATTAGGACCTGCGCCGCTTCCTGTGTGAGGCAGGGTCGTACTCTGCGGATGTTGTAGAGCATGAACCTACAGGAACGGGCCACCGCCTTGATGTTAGTTGAGAACGACAGGGTGTTGTCCAGGATCACGCCAAGGTTCTTAGCGCTCTGGGAGGAGGACACAATGGAGTTGTCAACCGTGATGGCGAGATCATGGAACGGGCAGTCCTTCCCCGGGAGGAGGAGCAGCTCCGTCTTGCCGAGGTTCAGCTTGAGGTGGTGATTCGTCATCCACACTGATATGTCTACCAGACATGCAGAGATGCGATTCGCCACCTGGTCATCAGAAGGGGGAAAGGAGAAGATTAATTGTGTGTCGTCTGCATAGCAATGATAGGAGAGACCATGTGACAGAGCCAAGTGACTTGGTGTATAGCGAGAATAGGAGAGGGCCTAGAACAGAGCCCTGGGGGACACCAGTGGTGAGAGCGCGTGGTGAGGAGACAGATTCTCGCCACGCCACCTGGTAGGAGCGACCTGTCAGGTAGGACGCAATCCAAGCGTGGGCCGCGCCGGAGATGCCCAACTCGGAGAGGGTGGAGAGGAGGATCTGATGGTTCACAGTATCGAAGGCAGCCGATAGATCTAGAAGGATGAGAGCAGAGGAGAGGGAGTTAGCTTTAGCAGTGCAGAGCGCCTCCGTGATACAGAGGAGAGCAGTCTCAGTTGAATGACTAGTCTTGAAACCTGACTGATTTAGATCAAGAAGGTCATTCAGAGAGAGATAGCGGGAGAGCTGGCCAAGGACGGCACGTTCAAGAGTTTTGGAGAGAAAAGAAAGAAGGGATACTGGTCTGTAGTTGGTGACATCGGAGGGATCGAGTGTAGGTTTTTTCAGAAGGGGTGCAACTCTCGCTCTCTTGAAGACGGAAGGGACGTAGCCAGTGGTCAGGGATGAGTTGATGAGCGAGGTGAGGTAAGGGAGAAGGTCTCCGGAAATGGTCTGGAGAAGAGAGGAGGGGATAGGGTCAAGCGGGCAGGTTGTTGGGCGGCCGGCCGTCACAAGACGCGAGATTTCATCTGAAGAGAGAGGGGAGACAGAGGTCAGAGCACAGGGTAGGGCAGTGTGAGCAGAACCAGCGGTGCCGTTTGACTTAGCAAACGAGGATCGGATAATATAATAATAATAATAATAATAATAATAATAATAATAATAATATAATAATATAATAATAATATGTCATCGACCTTCTTTTCAAAATGGTTGACGAAGTCATCTGCAGAGAGGGAGGAGGGGGGGGGGGAGGATTCAGGAGGGAGGAGAAGGTGGCAAAGAGCTTCCTAGGGTTAGAGGCAGATGCTTGGAATTTAGAGTGGTAGAAAATGGCTTTAGCAGCAGAGACAGAGGAGGAAAATGTAGAGAGGAGGGAGTGAAAGGATGCCAGGTCCGCAGGGAGGCGAGTTTTCCTCCATTTCCGCTCGGCTGCCCGGAGCCCTGGTAGCGACTCCATCACCCTGTTTTCCCTGAGTAGACAACCCATGTTGGAATTGTAGATTTTATCCTTGGCTGTTCCCTCCTTGGAGCGTGAGAATTTCACTCAGTCTAAATTCCAAACTCCCCCTCAGCCCTGCTACCTCCTCACACAACTTTTAAAGTGTTGCATGGATTCCAGCCAGAGCACTAGCCTCGACTTCAACGGTAAGTAAATCGTCTGTGTCTGTAGATGAATCTGTTTTATTTTTTTTGTCGGGTTAAAGTTAAAGTTATTTTGTGAGGTTGTCGGATCTTTCCATGATGGAATATGTTGTTCCTCCATAGCGTAAAGCTGTTGGTCCTCATCGATTTCCTTCAGGATCTCCTTAGTACCCAGCAGGAACTGGGAGACTAGTCAGGATCGAGGGAAACACGAACGGCGCAAAGTACAGAGAGATCCTTAGGGAACACCTGCTACAGAGCACTCAGGACCTCAGACTGAGGCGAAGGTTCACCTTCCAACAGGACAACGAACCTAAGCACACAGCCAAGACAATGCAGAGGTGGCTTTGGGACAAGTCTCTGAATGTCCATGAGTGACCCAGCTAGAGTCCAGACTTGAACCTGATCGCACACCTCTGGAGACTTGACAATAGTTGTGTAGCGATGCTCCCCATCCAACCTGAGAGAGCTTGATAGGATCTGCAGAGAAGAATGGGAGAAACTCCCCAAATACAGGTGTGCCAGGCTTGTAGCGTCATACCCAGGAAGACTGAAGACAATAATCGCTGCCAAAGATGCTTCAACAAAGTACAGAGTAAAGGGTCTGAATGCCTATGTAATTGTAATATTTCCGTTTTTAGTTTTTAATACTTTTTCAAAAAATATCAAATCAAATTTATTTATATAGCCCTTCGTACATCAGCTGATATCTCAAAGAGCTGTACAGAAACCCAGCCTAAAACCCCAAACAGCAAACAATGCAGGTGTAAAAGCACGGTGGCTAGGAAAAACTCCCTAGAAAGGCCAAAACCTAGGAAGAAACCTAGAGAGGAACCAGGCTATGTGGGATGGCCAGTCCACTTCTGGCTGTGCCGGGTGGAGATTATAACAGAACGTGGCCAAGATGTTCAAATGTTCATAAATGACCAGCATGGTTGAATAATAGTAAGGCAGAACAGTTGAAACTGGAGCAGCAGCATGGCCAGGTGGACTGGGGACAGCAAGGAGTCATCATGTCAGGTAGTCCTGGGGCATGGTCCTAGGGCTCAGGTCCTCCGAGAGAGAGAAAGAAAGAGAGAAGGAGAGAATTAGAGAACGCACACTTAGATTCACACAGGACACCGAATAGGACAGGAGAAGTACTCCAGATATAACAAACTGACCCTAGCCCCCCGACACATGAACTACTGCAGCATAAATACTCGAGACTGAGACAGGAGGGGTCAGGAGACACTGTGGCCCCATCCGAGGACACCCCCGGACAGGGTCAAACAGGAAGGATATAACCCCACCCACTTTGCCAAAGCACAGCCCCCACACCACTAGAGGGATATCTTCAACCACCACCATCCAGTGAATCAGACCCACCCAGGTGATGACAGGCTGACCACAACAGTGAATCAACCCCCCAGGGATGCATGCAGAGAGCCCCAGCAAGCCAGTGACTCAGCCCCCGTAACAGGGTTAGAGGCAGAGAATCCCAGTGGAAAGAGGGGAACCGGCCAGGCAGAGACAGCAAGGGCGGTTCGTTGCTCCAGAGCCTTTCCGTTCACCTTCCCACTCCTGGGCCAGACTACACTCAATCATATGACCCACTGAAGAGATGAGTCTTCAGTAAAGACTTAAAGGTTGAGACCGAGTTTGCGTCTCTGACATGGGTAGGCAGACCGTTCCATAAAAATGGAGCTCTATAGGAGAAAGCCCTGCCTCCAGCTGTTTGCTTAGAAATTCTAGGGACAATTAGGAGTAATATGATCAAATTTTTTGGTTCTAGTCAGGATTCTAGCAGCCGTATTTAGCACTAACTGAAGTTTATTTAGTGCTTTATCCGGGTAGCCGGAAAATAGAGCATTGCAGTAGTCTAACCTAGAAGTGACAAAAGCATGGATTAATTTTTCTGCATCATTTTTGGACAGAAAGTTTCTGATATAGTTTTTTCTTTGTCATTATGGGGTATTCTGTGCCGATTTTCGAACTTAACAAAATGTGAAAAAAGTCAAGGCGTCTGAATACTTTCCGAATGCACTGTATGTTAATAAATAACTCATGTTAACATTACTAATGTTTTCTTGGAATGTTTTCAATGGATTGAGAGAGTGACTAAATAAAAACACGAGGATATCTGTAGAAAACATTATGCTGAAATAATGAAATTCCCACAGAAGAATGTTGTTTCTTAACTTTCTCTGAATGTACTGAAAACATAACTTTAAAATAATTTGAAATAGAACCATGAGGAAACCTACAAAAAAATGTTGTTGAATTACTGAAATTCTCACAGAAGAAGTTTGTTTCTTTATGTTCATGGAACCAATTAAGAACATTACTTTTACAATCGAAACATTATGCTGAAGTGATGAATTTCCCACCTAAGAAAGAAATTATGGTTCTCTAAATGGTATGTGCTAACTGGGTATCCTGCACCATTCCCTGAATGTTGTGGGAAAGTTGAATGCAAAATAAGCATAGGACAACTACGTTCTCACCAAGCTCTAAGAAACATCTGGCTCTCAGAACATTTGTGCCAGCAGGGAATGTTAGAATACTGAATTAACATAAAACTTATTTTTCAAATGTTTCAAATGAATTTGACCCCCTATGAAACATTGAGTTGTGTGGCACACTTTCAACAACACAGCAAGAACCCACTCACACGGAGATGGATAAAAACATTTTGCCCTATGATTTTGTCCTATGATTCTTCCACACAACTGCATAGACCTGGCCTATTGCCATGCTCCTGCCTGCCTCTTTTCTTGCTGCCTGTCTGTCTAGTGTGGCAGGGGTTAGAGGTCAGAGATGACATGACAGATGTGATGTCAAGTCTCCCCATCCTGGCGTCTCGGCAACGAGAAACGTGGCGGTTTAAGGGGAAGTGACCCGTGTCTGAAGGGTTCCTCTGTCGTCCAATCAGAAGGCTGCTCAAGCCTAGCGACGGCTACTGGTGTCAGAGAGAGAGAGAGAGAGACCTGAGGGGAGGCGTGACACAACAAGCCATTTTGACATTCTCTCTGTGTGTACATAAAACTGTATTTTTTTGTGAAGAATCAACAACAAGTGGGACACAATCATGAAGTGGAACGACATTTATTGGATATTTCAAACTTTTTTAACAAATCAAAAACTGAAAGAAAAATTATTCAGCCCCCTTAAGTTAATACTTTGTAGCGCCACCTTTTGCTGCGATTACAGCTGTAAGTCGCTTGGGGTATGTCTCTATCAGTTTTGCACATCGAGAGACTGACATTTTTTCCCATTCCTCCTTGCAAAACAGCTCGAGCTCAGTGAGGTTGGATGGAGACCATTTGTGAACAGCAGTTTTCAGTTCTTTCCACAGATTCTCGATTGGATTCAGGTCTGGACTTTGACTTGGCCATTCTAACACCTGGATATGTTTATTTTTGAACCATTCCATTGTAGATTTTGCTTTATGTTTTGGATCATTGTCTTGTTGGAAGACAAATCTCCGTCCCAGTCTCAGGTCTTTTGCAGACTCCATCAGCTTTTCTTCCAGAATGGTCCTGTATTTGGCTCCATCCATCTTCCCATCATTTTTAACCATCTTCCCTGTCCCTGCTGAAGAAAAGCAGGCCCAAACCATGATGCTGCCACCCTCATGTTTGACAGTGGGTATGGTGTGTTCAGGGTGATGAGCTGTGTTGCTTTTACGCCAAACATAACGTTTTGCATTATTGCCAAAAAGTTCAATTTTGGTTTCATCTGACCAGAGCACCTTCTTCCACATGTTTGGTGTGTCTCCCAGCTGGCTTGTGGCAAACTTTAAACAACACTTTTTATGGATATCTTTAAGAAATGGCTTTCTTCTTGCCACTCTTCCATAAAGGGATTTGTGCAATATACGACTGATTGTTGTCCTATGGACAGAGTCTCCCACCTCAGCTGTAGATCTCTGCAGTTCATCCAGAGTGATCATGGGCCTCTTGGCTGCATCTCTGATCAGTCTTCTCCTTGTATGAGCTGAAAGTTTAGAGGGACGGCCAGGTCTTGGTAGATTTGCAGCGGTCTGATACTCCTTCCATTTCAATATTATCGCTTGCACAGTGCTCCTTGGGATGTTTAAAGCTTGGAAAATCTTTTTGTATCCAAATCCGGCTTTAAACTTCTTCACAATAGTATCTCGGACCTGCCTGGTGTGTTCCTTGTTCTTCATGATGCTCTCTGCGCTTTTAACGGACCTCTGAGACTATCACAGTGCAGGTGCATTTATACAGAGACTTGATTACACAAAGGTGGATTGTATTTATCATCATTAGTCATTTAGGTCAACATTGGATCATTCAGAGATCCTCACTGAACTTCTGGAGAGAGTTTGCTGCACTGAAAGTAAAGGGGCTGAATAATTTTGCACGCCCAATTTTTCAGTTTTTAATTTGTTAAAAAAGTTTGAAATATCCAATAAATGTCGTTCCACTTCCTGATTGTGTCCCACTTGTTGTTGATTCTTCACAAAAAAAATACAGTTTTATATCTTTCTGTTTGAAGCCTGAAATGTGGCAAAAGGTCGCAAAGTTCAAGGGGGCCGAATACTTTCGCAAGGCACTGTATGTAATGTCACATGGTGTTTCATTTACGCTTTATTTACATTTTTGGGCAGATTGGGTGAAAAAAGCTTTTTCCCCACACAGCTCATCTCCTTCTTTCCTGCAGTAGGTTTCGCTTCCCTACCCGTCATTTTTTTAAAGACACGACGGAGCTCATTGCCTTCTTCAATCATGCAGAGACCATAAAGGTCTCGTCATTGATTTTGCGGGAAAGGGGAGAAATTGTGCTTTACAAATGGTTTTCAATATTACAGTTGGAAGGATTACATTAAATAAGGTCAATTGTACATTACAGCGCAATGTACAGAAATGTGTTAACTTAAAGTAACGCGTTAGTAAACCTGCTACAATCATGCAGTACAGTGTACAGTCAGCAAGCAGTTACATTGGTGTCTGTTAGTCATAGCCAGTTAGTTAATGTAGCATCCCTCTGTTTGAGCCAGGTGTTTGAGTAGGCTAAACAAGATAGCTGCATATGCTAGTTAACTGAGAGTGAAAAAAAGATGACATATCTCTATCTTGATTCTCCTTCAACTATTGTCTTTCTCTCTCTTTGAGTCAACTACTCAACACATTTAATGTACTGCAGTGCTAGCTAGCTGTAGCTTATGCTTCCATTACTAGATCCATTCTCTGATCCTTTGATTGGGTGGACAACATGTCAATTAATGCGGCAAGATCTCTGCAAGGTTGGAGAACGTCCTCCAGAAGTTGTCATAATTACTGTGTAAGTCTATGTAAGGGGGTGAGAACCATGGGCCTCCTAGGTTTTGTATTGAAGTCAATGTACTCAGAGGAGGACGGAAGCTAGCTGTCTTCTGGCTACACCACAGTGCTACCCTAAGGAGTGCTGTTGAGGCTACTGTAGAACATTGCAAAACAGTGTTTTAATTATTTGGTGACGTGAATATATTTAGTATAGTTTTATCTAAAAAAGGATAACTTAAAATTTTGTAGGAAATTCACTGAGGAGGATGGTCCTCCCCTTCCTCCTCTGAGGAGCCTCCACTGATGAATACACATTAGACATGGCAAAATGTATAGAATTGCAAGAAAATATGCTTTAAACTGGCAACATATTCTCTCCACTAACAAGAGCAGTGTGAACGGTGCTTGTGCTCTTAGAAATAGACGTAGGGGGTGGGATGTTCCACAATAATGTAAGGGGGGCCCTGAGTGAAAAAGTTTGGGAACCCCTGCTCTAGGGGGCCTCAGATCTCCAGAAGATTGGCAGGGAATAACCCCAGCTTCCGTACAGTGTTGACTTTCAGATACCCATTCACCTCCTCTCGTTTCTTCACTAAAATCTGGGAAAACAGACAGAGGAGGAGTGCTGATCTTGGATCCAGTCCATAAAATCTTATTCATTAGGATCTAAAAGGCATATCTGATCCTATATCAGCACTCCTATACTGAGACCTTGTGAATAGGGGACCTGGACTAGAGGAAGAGGAACTACAGAAATCCACATCTATAATTGATTTCATATATAATTCAGTAGTATAGACTCAGCATGTGTCTTTAACCTCATGCATACGCCAAATCAATTCCCTGAATATATTTAGAAGAAGTAGCAGCCTTGGACAGGCAACAGTGATTCAAAACTGCCTAGTCAGTGTTTTGGGTCTGGTATTGGGGGTCTGGATTGGTCTTTAACTTTAAGAATCAGATAACACAATCCATGGCGACTCCAACCAAATCAAATCAAATGTTATTTGTCACATACACATGGTTAGCAGATGTTAGTGCGAGTGTAGCGAAATGCTTGTGCTTCTAGTTCCGACAATGCAGTAATAACCAGCAAGTAATCTAGCTAACAATTCCAAAAACTACTACCTTATAGACACAAGTGTAAGGGGATAAAGAATATGTACATAAAGATATATGAATGAGTGATGGTACAGAGCGGCATAGGCAAGATACAGTAGATGGTATTGGGTGCAGTATATACATATGAGATGAGTATGTAAACAAAGTGGCATAGTTAAAGTGGCTAGTGATACATGTATTACATAAGGATGCAGTAGATGATATAGAGTACAGTATATACGTATACATATGAGATGAATAATGTAGGGTATGTAAACATTATATTAGGTAGCATTGTTTAAAGTGGCTAGTGATATATTTTACATCATTTCCCATCAATTCCCATTATTAAAGTGGCTGGAGTTGAGTCAGTGTGTTGGCAGCAGCCACTCAATGTTAGTGGTGGCTGTTTAACAGTCTGATGGCCTTGAGATAGAAGCTGTTTTTCAGTCTCTCGGTCCCAGCTTTGATGCACCTGTACTGACCTCGCCTTCTGGATGATAGCGGGGTGAACAGGCAGTGGCTCGGGTGGTTGTTGTCCTTGATGATCTTTATGGTCTTCCTGTGACATCGAGTGGTGTAGGTGTCCTGGAGGGCAGGTAGTTTGCCCCCGGTGATGCATTGTGCAGACCTCACTACCCTCTGGAGAGCCTTATGGTTGTGGGCGGAGCAGTTGCCATACCAGGCGGTGATAAAGCCCGACAGGATGCTCTCGATTGTGCATCTGTAGAAGTTTGTGAGTGCTTTTGGTGACAAGCCTAATTTCTTTAGCCTCCTGAGGTTGAAGAGGCGCTGCTGCGCCTTATTCACGATGCTGTCTGTGTGGGTGGACCAATTCAGTTTGTCTGTGATGTGTACACCGAGGAACTTAAAACTTACTACCCTCTCCACTACTATTCCATCGATGTGGATAGGGGAGTGTTCCCTCTACTGTTTCCTGAAGTCCACAATCATCTCCTTAGTTTTGTTGACGTTGAGTGTGAGGTTATTTTCCTGACAACACACTCCGAGGGCCCTCACCTCCTCCCCGTAGGCCGTCTCGTCGTTGTTGGTAATCAAGCCTACCACTGTTGTGTCGTCCGCAAACTTGATGATTGAGTTGGAGGCGTGCGTGGCCACGCAGTCGTGGGTGAACAGGGAGTACAGGAGAGGGCTCAGAATGCACCCTTGTGGGGCCCCAGTGTTGAGGATCAGCGGGGTGGAGATGTTGTTGCCTACCCTCACCACCAACAGACATATATACTGTAGACCTGTGCCAAAGTGTGCTGACCTTAAAAATAATTAATACATAATTCAGCATTCATTGATCCAAATGCGAGCCAGGCAGACCAAGATCGAAGACTACAGTAGAACTTGCAATGTTACAAATTAATTACAAATGAATGGCAACATATCCATAATTGTAGAATACTATGTGCGTTATGTGCTGGAAGTGCAACTCTAGCTTGTGTTTTATGACAGAAAGACACTGCGAGACGGATTTACTGTTAACTCTTTAATACCAATGTAGCCAGAAGAATGATGCAGATTAGCTCAATATGTGTGTGTGTGTAATGCCCGAGAAGCCGGTGTTTTGTGGATATATTGGCACGGGTGTTGTTTGGTCTCGGGGAAGCAAACCGTGCTAATATATCCAACAAACACGGGCTTCGAGGGCATTATCACTTTTATACAACAGGTTACCAACATAATCAAATAATTGTCGACATATTTAAAAAAATATATATATATATTGATTAATTTATTCGTACCATTTCATCCTTCCACGACATATAGTCCCAACACACATCTAGGGTTGCTAGAGACACGACCCAGTCGTTCGTTCTTTTTATTCTGTATCTATGAACGCGACCCAGTAGTTCGTTCTTTTTATTCTATATCTATGAACGCGACCCAGTCGTTCGTTCTTTTTATTCTGCATCTATGAACGCGACCCAGTCGTTCGTTGTTTTGATTCTGTATCTATGAACGCGACCCAGTCGTTCGTTGTTTTGATTCTGTATCTATGAACGCGACCCAGTCGTTCGTTGTTTTTATTCTGTATCTATAGACGTGACCCAGTATTTCTTTCTAAATGTTCCATTCCCATATTGACTGGCAACAAACAGTCTTACCCCTTGCTTGCTAGCTAGCCAACTACGGCTAACTTGTAGTCACGTCAAACAGTGCAGACAGAATAACAACAGTAGCTGCATTTGTTAAAACGGTTTTCTATTGACATTTACATTGGATACATCCATGCTATTGGAGGCACGATTTCGCTTGGCATAGAAAATGTGCTCTCTCGTTAGGACACCGTTGTTCAGAGGAGCTAGCAAACAACACAGCTAACACAATAACTTCAAACTGAAACTGGAAAGACTGAAAACGAGCTGCACTTAGTTTCGTTTCACCTTTCTTCAATTGACATTTCTTTGTATATATCCATAAAACTTATGCTAGCTTATTCATAATTTCAATTGGCTGAGAAACGCTGCCTGCCTCTCTCTCATCCCGACCCCTACACGTTCATTACATTAATGTGGGACAGATGAAAATTGAGTTTGAATATTTTAATCCATGACGGCGTAGTGTGTTACTAATGGTTTTCTTTGAGACTGTGGTCCCAGCTCTCTTCAGGTCATTGACCAGGTCCTGCCGTGTAGTTCTGGGCTGATCCCTCATGATCATTGATGCCCCACGAGGTGAGATCTTGCATGGAGCCCCAGACCGAGGGTGATTGACCGTCATCTTGAACTTCTTCCATTTTCTAATAATTGCGCCAACAGTTGTTGCCTTCTCACCAAGCTGCTTGCCTATTGTCCTGTAGCCCATCCCAGCCTTGTGCAGGTCTACAATTTGATCCCAGATGTCCTTACACAGCTCTCTAGTCTTGGCCATTGTGGAGAGGTTGGAGTCTGTTTGATTGAGTGTGTGGATAGGTGTCTTTTATACAGGTAGCGAGTTCAAACAGGTGCAGTTAATACAGGTAATGAGTGGAGAACAGGAGGGATTCTTAAAGAAAAACTAACTGGTCTGTGAGAGCCGGAATTCTTACTGGTTGGTAGGTGATCAAATACTTATGTCATGCAATAAAATGCAAATGAATTACTTAAAAATCATACAAATGTGATTTTCTGGATTTTTGTTTTAGATTCCATCTCTCACAGTTGAAGTGTACCTATGATAACAATTACAGACCTCTACATGCTTTGTAAGTAGGGAAACCTGCAAAATCAGCAGTGTATCAAATACTTGTTCTCCCCACTGTATATTTAGCCAGTGGTAACTTTTAACCAATCACCATTCAGGATTAGGCCCACCTGTAAAATCACGCATAAATATGATGTACAAAGTATATTTTTTTGTTGTTGATTGAATATCCAAAACATACAATATACTTTTGCAGTGAAGCCGCTCAATAACTACACCACACCAGTCTTCCAACAGACTCCCATTCAGAGCGGCACACAGAAGCATCCAGGGTCAATGCCCTGCTTAAGGGCACATTGACAGATCTCCCACCAGGCCCAAAAAACGTGAACCCGAACCCTCCAAGATCCCCCACAGTTCCCCAATAGCTGTCCCTCAACCATCCGAGATCCCTCCCACAGTCCACACCCCCAAGAAGAAAAATAAAAAATACAATTCATTCATACCCCTCCCTGCCAATAAAACAAAAGCACATCAAGGGCAACTAACATAACAACAATGCCAGCTGTATATGTTTGTGTGCGTGTCTGGCACCATTACATGTATGCGTGTATTTGAATGAGAGTGTATATGCATGTGAACAAACACCTGCATTGCATCAGCCTCTGGCAAACCGGAATTAGCTGTAAAAACTGCCCCTCCGTGTCATTGAAACTTACTTTTATTATGTTTTATTGTACAATGGGAATATGCATAATATAGCAGCAAGAATATACATAATAACATGGAATATGTCGCATCGGCACTTCGCTCCCGCGGGTAGTATAACTTTTTCATTACACTTCATTACATTTCATTATATTTCATTATAGCACAACGGTTTGATTTGTCTAATCTTAGCAATTTCTTCTCAGCTAGCTACATAGCCGTCTTTGTATCAAAGATAATTGCGTAATTATCGTATTTCGCCGTCCTAACGTAGTCTTCACTAGCCAGCTAGCTAACGTCCACTGATTAGCTGCACTGGAGAAACTATTACACTCAACTGAACGACTTGATTAGTGTAGTATTAGCTAGCTACATAGCTGTCTTTGCTGTCTTCGTATCTTCGTATCCAAGATAATCGTGTTGTTTAGGTTTAGAGTGTGTAGTCTTAGAGTGATTATCTTAATTTACCGAGGTTAGCTAGCCAGCTATTTGTCGTCCTTAACGTAGGAGACTCTGCTAGCTAGCCAACGCTAGCCAATGCTAGCCAACGTCTTCTGAATAGAACTCAACAACCCGGTCGCATTCACAGGTATCACATTTTCACTTCATTTCATTACAGTACAACGGTTTGATTTGTTTGATCGTAGCTAGCTACATAGCTAGCTACATAGCCGTCTTTGTATCAAAGATAATTGTGTAGTCTAGAGCGATTTTCTAGGTTCGCTAGCCAGCTATTGTCGTTCTTTTAACGCAACGTAACGTAAACAACACTGCTAGCTAGCCAGCTAGCCCCCGAATAGCAACACTGCAGAAACTATTACACTCAACGGAACGA
This sequence comes from Oncorhynchus gorbuscha, assembly GCF_021184085.1. Taxonomy (NCBI): domain Eukaryota; kingdom Metazoa; phylum Chordata; class Actinopteri; order Salmoniformes; family Salmonidae; genus Oncorhynchus; species Oncorhynchus gorbuscha. Next base: position 59,627,009 of record NC_060175.1, read on the forward strand.
CTTGATTAGTGTAGTGTCAACAACGCACCCACTGCCAGCTAGCCTACTTCAGCAGTACTGTATCATTTTAATCATTTTAGTCAATAAGATTCTTGCTACGTAGCTTAACTTTCTGAACATTCGAGACGTGTAGTCCACTTGTCATTCCAATCTCCTTTGCATTAGCGTAGCCTCTTCTGTAGCCTGTCAACTATGTGTCTGTTTATCCCTGTTCTCTCCTCTCTGCACAGACCATACAAACGCTCCACACCGCGTGGCCGCGGCCACCCTACTCTGGTGGTCCCAGCGCGCACGACCCACGTGGAGTTCCAGGTCTCCGGTAGCCTCTGGAACTGCCGAGCGGCCGAGCGGAAATGGAGGAAAACTCGCCTCCCTGCGGACCTGGCATCCTTTCACTCCCTCCTCTCTACATTTTCCTCCTCTGTCTCTGCTGCTAAAGCCACTTTCTACCACGCTAAATTCCAAGCATCTGCCTCTAACCCTAGGAAGCTCTTTGCCACCTTCTCCTCCCTCCTGAATCCTCCTCCCCCTCCCCCCCCTCCTCCCTCTCTGCAGATGACTTCGTCAACCATTTTGAAAAGAAGGTCGACGACATCCGATCCTCGTTTGCTAAGTCAAACGACACCGCTGGTTCTGCTCACACTGCCCTACCCTGTGCTCTGACCTCTTTCTCCCCTCTCTCTCCAGATGAAATCTCGCGTCTTGTGACGGCCGGCCGCCCAACAACCTGCCCGCTTGACCCTATCCCCTCCTCTCTTCTCCAGACCATTTCCGGAGACCTTCTCCCTTACCTCACCTCGCTCATCAACTCATCCCTGACCGCTGGCTACGTCCCTTCCGTCTTCAAGAGAGCGAGAGTTGCACCCCTTCTGAAAAAACCTACACTCGATCCCTCCGATGTCAACAATTACAGACCAGTATCCCTTCTTTCTTTTCTCTCCAAAACTCTTGAACGTGCCGTCCTTGGCCAGCTCTCCCGCTATCTCTCTCTGAATGACCTTCTTGATCCAAATCAGTCAGGTTTCAAGACTAGTCATTCAACTGAGACTGCTCTTCTCTGTATCACGGAGGCGCTCCGCACCGCTAAAGCTAACTCTCTCTCCTCTGCTCTCATCCTTCTAGATCTATCGGCTGCCTTCGATACTGTGAACCATCAGATCCTCCTCTCCACCCTCTCCGAGTTGGGCATCTCCGGCGCGGCCCACGCTTGGATTGCGTCCTACCTGACAGGTCGCTCCTACCAGGTGGCGTGGCGAGAATCTGTCTCCTCACCACGCGCTCTCACCACTGGTGTCCCCCAGGGCTCTGTTCTTGGCCCTCTCCTATTCTCGCTATACACCAAGTCACTTGGCTCTGTCATAACCTCACATGGTCTCTCCTATCATTGCTATGCAGACGACACACAATTAATCTTCTCCTTTCCCCCTTCTGATGACCAGGTGGCGAATCGCATCTCTGCATGTCTGGCAGACATATCAGTGTGGATGACGGATCACCACCTCAAGCTGAACCTCGGCAAGACGGAGCTGCTCTTCCTCCCGGGGAAGGACTGCCCGTTCCATGATCTCGCCATCATGGTTGACAACTCCATTGTGTCCTCCTCCCAGAGCGCCAAGAACCTTGGCGTGATCCTGGACAACACCCTGTCGTTCTCAACCAACATCAAGGCGGTGGCCCGTTCCTGTAGGTTCATGCTCTACAACATCCGCAGAGTACGACCCTGCCTCACACAGGAAGCGGCGCAGGTCCTAATCCAGGCACTTGTCATCTCCCGTCTGGATTACTGCAACTCGCTGTTGGCTGGGCTCCCTGCCTGTGCCATTAAACCCCTTCAACTCATCCAGAACGCCGCAGCCCGTCTGGTGTTCAACCTTCCCAAGTTCTCTCACGTCACCCCGCTCCTCCGTTCTCTCCACTGGCTTCCAGTTGAAGCTCGCATCCGCTACAAGACCATGGTGCTTGCCTACGGAGCTGTGAGGGGAACGGCACCTCAGTACCTCCAGGCTCTGATCAGGCCCTACACCCAAACAAGGGCACTGCGTTCATCCACCTATGGCCTGCTCGCCTCCCTACCACTGAGGAAGTACAGCTCCCGCTCAGCCCAGTCAAAACTGTTCGCTGCTCTGGCCCCCCCAATGGTGGAACAAACTCCCTCACGACGCCAGGACAGCGGAGTCAATCACCACCTTCCGGAGACACCTGAAACCCCACCTCTTTAAGGAATACCTAGGATAGGATAAGTAATCCCTCTCACCCCCCCCCTTAAGATTTAGATGCACTATTGTAAAGTGACTGTTCCACTGGATGTCATAAGGTGAATGCACCAATTTGTAAGTCGCTCTGGATAAGAGCGTCTGCTAAATGACTTAAATGTAAATGTAAATGCAGTAGCCAGTATAGGAATATGCATACATATGTGACTGGAATATATACGGTCAAAAGTTTTAGAACACCTACTCATTCAAGGGTTCTCTTTATTTTTACTATTTTCCACATTGTAGAATAATGAAGACATCACAACTATGAAATAACAGATATGGAATATTGTAGTAACCAAAAAAAGTGTTAAACAAATCAAAATATATGTTATATTTGAGATTGTTCAAATAGCTACCCTTTGCCTTGATGACAGCTTTGCACACTCTTGGCATTCTTTCAACCTGGAATGCTTTTCCAGTAGTCTTGAAGGAGTTTCCACATATGCTGAGTACTTGTTGGCTGCTTTTCCTTCATTCTGCGGTCCAACTCATCCAAAATCATCTCAATTTGGTTGAGGTCAGGGGATTGAGGAGGCCAGGTCATCTGATGCAACACTCCATCACTCTCCTTCTTGGTCAAATAGCCCTTACACAGCCTGGAGGTGTGTTGGGTCATTGTCCTGTTGAAAAACAAATGATAGTCCCACTCAGACCAAACCAGATGGAATGGCGTACCGCTGCAGAATGCTGTGGTAGCAATGCTGGTTAAGGGTGTCTTGAATTCAAAATAAATGTCAGACAGTGTCACCAGCAAAGCACCTCTATACCGTCACACCTCCTCCTCCATGCTTTACGGTGGAAAATAAACATGCATGTGGAGATCATCCATTCAGTCACACAGCATTTCAAAGACACACTGTTGGAACCAAAATTCTCCAATTTGGACTCCAGCCCAAATGACAAACTTCCACCAGTCTAATGTCCATTGCTCGTGTTTCTTGGCCAAAGCAAGTCTCTTCTTATTGGTGTCCTTTAGTAGTGGTTTCTTTGCAGCAATTCGACCATGAATGCCTGATTCACACAGTCTCCTCTGAACAGTTGATGTTGAGATGTGTCTGTTAATTGAACTCTGTGAAGCATTTATTTGGTCTGCAAATTCTGAGGCTGGTAACTAATGAACTTATCCTCTGCAGCAGAGGTAACTCTGGGTCTTCCTTTACTGTGGCGGTCCTTGCGAGAGCCAGTTTCATCATAGGGCTTGATGGTTTTCGTGACTGCACTTGAAGAAACTTGACATTTTTCGTATTGACTAACCGTCATGTCCTAAAGTAATGATGGATTGTCGTTTCTCTTTGCTTATTTGAGCTGTTATTGCCATAATATGGCTTGGTCTTTTACCAAATAGGGCTATTTTCTATATACCCCCCTACCTTGTCACAACACAACTGATTGTCTCAAACGCATTAAGGAAGAAAGGAATCCCACAAATTAACTTTTAAGAAGGCATACCTGTTAATTGAAATGCATTCCAGGTGACTACCTCATGAACTGGTTGAGAGAATGCCAAGAGCTTGCAAAGCTGTCATCAAGGCAAAGGGTAACTATTTGAAGAATCTCAAGTATAAAATATATATTGATTTGTTTCACACTTTTTTGGTTACTATGTGTTATTTTATAGTTTTGATGTCTTCACTATTATTCTACAATGTAGAATATAGTCAAAATAAAGAAAAACCCTTGAATGAGTTGGTGGGCTAAAACTTTTGACCAGTAGTGGATATAAAACTTTTGACCCGGCGGGATGGGGAGTGGATAGCGTCGACTCCTCCCAGTGAAGCTCAGGCATTGCACTTGGTTGTCTACGAAGGAACGCGTCACCTTGCACAGCTTCCCGAAATGCACCCTAATGATGTAGTTAGCTGACAGGAAGCCAGCCCTCTTCCCGATCTTACCCTGAAACACAGGTAGGGAGCGAGTTGAAGTGATACAACTTTCACTTCCCATCTTATGTGCTAAGTAAGAAGGGCTAGCAGTGTTCTGTGAGATTTGCCTACTTCAGAGTTCCAGATCAACCCCTAGCCCCTAAAGTCTGTGCACTTCTTAAAAGGCACGTATGATAAGGCATGATGGATCTACACAGTAGCGGTGCATGGGTAAAGTCACTGAGGAAGCAACAACAAAATGACAACCGTGACAACAAAATACAACTGTCACAGTGGAGGAATAAATTAAACTACACATACACTACCAGTCAAAAGTTAACACATCTACTCATTCCAGGGTTTTTCTTAATTGTTTATATTTTCTACATTGTAGAATAATAGTGGAGACATCAAAACTATGAAATAACACATATGGAATCATATAGTAACCAAAGAGTGTTTAAAAAGTTCAAAGTAGCCACCCTTTGCCTTGACAGCTTTGCGGCCGTAACAATCAACCAAATGCTACGGTGGCAACATGTTATACTCTATTGGTCTGGACTGCATCAGATACATGGGCTACATACTGAGGCAGATGGGGACACTGTTTCCCTCGCTTGGATCCTTTCAGCCCCTTTATCAAAACACAGAAAGAGATGTAATTTTGATGTAATAATGTATTTATTGATCAATTATTTGGGGAAGCCTGGCTTCACTTGGCATCCATGTATACACACCACTGGATCTACGACCTTTTTTTCTTCCTGAAACCTATCCAATCCTTTTCCAATCCTTTACATTAAAAGGAGTACGGGTTAGGGATCGATTTGTCATTCAGACCCTCCACCCTCATTGGGGTCATCGATCACTGTGATCCGGTCCCCCTGCACTACAACAAACACACAGATCAAGATCAAGATTGACATGAAGATCAAGATGGAGAGACATCAGGACAGCGAGAGAGTGAATCAGTGCATGGAGTTAGGTGAACATGAAGTTTGAATTACTATAGGCTACAGTATAATTATTAGACAGTGATGACTCCGGGTCCTCTTTCTCCACAGCCTTGATGCAATATAGTGCCAGGTATTAGTGAGGCAGAGAATAAACCGAGCTTCCCCTCTGGCTGAGGCTTCTTATTCTGACAACACAGAGCAGGCAGTCACTCACTATCATTATCATCATCACTCTCTCTTACCTTGTCATCTGCAGCAGCTGTCTACTTTCTTATTTCCCTCCCAAGTTTGCTTTGTGAAACGTCAAACAACACACACAATGTCAGCCACACCATTCTTTAACAATCCCATGTAGTCATACAAGCACTGCTCCCTATCAGAACAAACAAACACTTGTAAAAGAATAGCACTGGCACCTGTTTATCCTCTGTTAGCGTGCTGTGTGAGGTATGCCAGCTGTGCCGCTGAGGTATCTAAGAGTGTGTGAGCAGAGATGGAACTCTGAATGGAGTTAGACAAGACTGTAGTCTGACTCACCACCATCTCCTCCCCATCCTCCTACTCCCTCTTCCTCAGAGTACTCACCACCCTGATGGGAGGGTGAGAAAGACCCCAAAAATTGCCAAAGATTCCAGCCACCCGAGACTGTTCTGTATGGTCCCATCTGGCAGGCGGTACCGGTGTATCAAGGCTCAGACACTCTTAAACAGCTTCTATCCCCTGGCCATAAGACTGTTAAATGGCTAACAGCTACTGCTCCCCCCAACACATACAATGCTGCTAAAATAATTATTGATTAGATTCATTATTACCACTACACTGCTGTTCATTGATTGGCATTACTATCTATCAATTTATCCTGCTAATGGTCACCACTAATCCTTTTTATTACCATAAGTATTTATATATTACTGCTACCAGTCACTTTTCAACCCTGTTTGTGTACATGCATATTCGCATATCACACTTATACTGACACTCTTGAACACACACACAATTACACTTACATAGACTGCTGTCGTACTGTTTACTATTATTGGCACCCGAGTGGCGCAGCGGTCTAAGGCACTACACCGGTGCTAGAGGCGTCACTACAACCCTGGTTCGATCCGGGGCTGTATCACATCTGGCCCGGGATCTGGAGTCCCATTGGGCGGTGCACAATTGGCCCAGCGTGGTTAGGGTAGGGTTTGGCCGGGGTAGGCTGTCATTGTAAAATAAGAATATGTTCTTAACTGACTTGCCTAGTTCAATAAAAGGTTCAATAAAATAAAAATGATTACTATTTATCCTGCTACCAGTCACTTTCTCTTAATTCCTGCCTACATGTACAGTTGAAGTCAGAAGTTTACATAAACTGAGTTTAAATGTATTTGGCTAAAGTGTTTCACAATTCCTAACATTTAATCCTAGTAAAAATTCCCTGTTTTAGGTCAGTTTGGATCACCACTTTATTTTAAGAATGTGAAATGTCAGAATAATAGTAGAGAGAAGGATTTATTTCAGCTTTTATTTCTTTCATCACATTTCCAGTGGGTCAGAAGTTTGCATACACTCAATTAGTGTTTGGTAGCATTGCCTTTAAATTGTTTCTTACAGCTCGGATCCCGGGATCAAAACTGACAACATCTGGTGAAGCTGGGGCGCGCCATATTCAAATGACGAAATTGTAATATTAAACATTCATGAACATACAAGTGTCTTACATAATTTAAAAGTTTAACTTGTTAATCCAATCGCGTTGTCAGAATTCAAAAAGGCTTTACGATGAAAGCATATCATGCGATTATCTGAGGACAGCGCCCCACATCAAAATACTTTTTTAACCAGCACCGGCTTCACAAAAATCACAAATAGCGATAAAATAAATCACTTAACTTTGAAGATCTTCTTCTGTTTGCAATCCCAAGAGTCCCAGCTACACAATGAATGTTCGTTTTGTTTGATCAAGTCCTTCTTTATATCCAAAAAGTCTGTTTAGTTGGTGCCATTGATTTCAGTAATCCACTCCTTCAACATGCATACAAAGGAATCCAAAAACCTACCGGTAAACTTTGTCCAAACAAGTCAAACAATGTTTCTAATCAATCCTCAGGTACCCTAATATTAATATATGAATAAACAATCATATTTCAGGCGGAAAGAACAGTGTTCAATAGAAAAGGAAAATAATGAAGAGCGCACCCCCACAGTTGACATCTACTGGAAGTCATAGGAACTGCAATCTGGGAGCTATTCCCATAGGCCTGCATTGAAAAGGCCTGTGACCTAAAAGAAAAAAACATTTTCCTGGATGGATTTTCCTCAGGTTTTCGCATGCCATATCAGTTCTGTTATACTCACAGACATTATTTTAACAGTTTTATAAACTTCAGAGTGTTTTCTATCCAAAGTATATGCATAACCTAGCTTATGGGCCTGAGTAACAGGCAGTTTACTTTGGGCACGTCAGTCATCCGGAAATTCAGGGTTTTGCCCCTAAGCCCTAACAGGTTTTAACTTGGGTCAAACATTTTGGGTAGCCTTCCACAAGCTTCCCAGAATAAGTTGGGTGAATTTTGGCCCATTCCTCCTGACAGAGCTGAAGTCAGGTTTGTAGGCCTCCTTGCTCGCACGTGCTTTTCCAGTTCTGCCCACAATTTTTCTTCAGGATTGAGGTCAGGGCTTTGATGGCCACTCCAATTCCTTGACTTTGTTGTCCGTAAGCCATTTTGCCACAACTTTGGAAGTATGCTTAGGGTCATTGTCCATTTGGAAGACCCATTTGTGACCAAGCTTTAACTTTCTGACGGATGTCTTGAGATGTAGCTTCAATATATCCACATAATTTTCTTGACTTATGATGCCATCTATTTTTTTAAGAGCACCAGTCCCTCCTGCAGAAAAGCACCCCCACAACATGATGCTGCCACCCCCATGCTTCACGGTTGGGATGCTGTTCATTCATCAAATGCACTAAATGCTTCAACCGATCGCTACCCACACCTGCCCGCCTGTCCAGCATCACTACTCTGGACGGTTCCGACTTAGAATATGTGGACAACTAAAAATACCTAGGTGTCTGGTTAGACTGTAAACTCTCCATCCAGACTCACATTAAGCATCTCCAATCCAAAATTAAATCTACAATCTGCTTCCTATTTCGCAACAAAGCATCCTTCACATACAAGTGTATGCCAAACATACCCTCGTAAACTGACTATCCTGCCGATCCTTGACTTCGACGATGTCATTTACAAAATAGCCTCGAACACTCCACTCAGCAAATTAGATTCAGTCTATCACAGTGCCATCTGTTTTGTCACCAAAGCCCCATATACTACCCACCACTGTGACCTGTATGCTCTCGTTGGCTGGCCCTCGCTTCATATCCGTAGCCAAACCCACTGGCTCCAGGTCATCTATAAGTCTTTGCTAGGTAAAGCCCCGCCTTATCTCAGCTCACTGGTCACCATAGCAGCACCCATTCGAAGCACGCGCTCCAGCAGGTATGTTTCACTGGTCACACCCAAAGCAAATTCCTCCTTTGGCTGCCTTTCCTTCCAGTTCTCTGTTGCTAATGACTGGAACTAATTACAAAAATCACTGAAGCTGGAGACATATCTCTCTCACTAACTTTAAGCACCAGCTGTCAGAGTAGCTCACAGATCACTGCACCTATACATAGACATCTGTAAATAGCCCATCCAACTACCTCATCACCATACTGTTATTTATTTTATTTATTTATTGCTCATTTGCACCCCAGTATCTCTACTTGCATCTCCTGTACATTTATCACTCCAGTGTTTAATTGCTAAATTGTAATTATTGCACCACAGTGGCCTATTTATTGCCTTACCTCCCTTAACGTACCTCATTTGAACACACTGTATATATAGACTCTTTCTGTTGTGTTATTGACTGTATGTTTGTTTATTCCATGTGTAACTCTGTGTTGATGTTTGTGGCGCACTGCTTTGCGTTATCTTGGCCAGGTCGCAGTTGTAAATGAGAACTTGTTCTCAACTAGCCTACCTGGTTAAATCAAGGGTTAAAAAAAAATATATATATAATTAAGGACCAACCAACCCAGCCTGTTCACCCCGCTTACCATCCAGAAGGCGAGGTCAGTACAGGTGCATCAAATCTGGGACTGAGAGAATGAAAAACAGCTTCTATCTCAATGCCATCAGACAGTTAAATAGCCATCACTAGCCAGCTACCACCCAGTTACTCAACCCTGCACCTTAGAGGCTGCTGCCCTACATACAGAGACATGGAATCACTTGCCACTTTAATAATGTTTACGTACTGCTTTACTGATCTCATATGTATATACTGTATTCCATTCTACTGTATTTAGTCTATGCCTCTGACATTCCTCGTCCTAATATTTAGAAATTACATTATTTAACTTTTCGCATTCTTGTGAATTGTTAGATACTACTCCACTGTTGGAGCTAGGAACACAAGCATTTCGCTACACCTGCAATAACATCTGCTAAAATATTTGATTTCATTTGGGGAATTAGTGGGGGGGCTCCTAAAATAACCTTCAACAGAGATACAGAGAAATGCCATTTTCCATTAATGGAGAGTGACATTGTTCCTAAATAAACTTGACAAAAGCACACTGAAAGCCCAATGCCCCGCACACACAACCAGGATTAAAACTGTTGCCAGTAGCTCAATTGAGTAGCTCAATTCTCACTAACTGTTTAATACCTGCCTATTGTTCACACATTATTTGGTGTGTTCGCTAGTTGGGGAATGTGGGGACCGCTGTGTCAGACTGACTGAGAACACTGAACACCGCATCTCAAATGGCACCCTATTCCCTATATAGTGCACTACTTATGTCAGTCTGACACACAGTGGTCCTCACAGCTCCAACAGTGCAGGTCCCACTGTGTTTCCCGCCTCCTCTGACTAAGTTCTGAGGGGCTGGAGGGTTGTCATGGATATCCATAGAGTGAGTCCTTATCGTCCAATTTGGAAGGTCGGACTGAACAATACATGTCAAGGACAAAATATTTGCAACAAATATATTATGTGGACAACAAATAAGTGAAAAATATGAGACAAATAGTCCCAATCAAAATCTCTCTGGATTTAAAAACAAAATCTGTTGAAGAGGATATTAAAGTGTCAAACGTAGCCACTGTGTCGCTATGCTCTTTGGTCAAGTCCTGGCGTCTGTGGAACAGCAGAGGGAGCTGTTAGATGCTGTCGAGACAAACAAGCCACTGCCAAAGCTGCTTCTGCTGCTCTTGTGACTACTGTGCCATGCAACAAACAAATACATTCACTTGTAACTACTGTGTATTTACCATGTTCCCATGTCCTTTCATTAGGACATGTAGCTAGCTACCTTGGAATTCGCTGTAGCCAAAGTAGTTTTATAAATCTATGATCATGGTACTTATTGTAGACTATTTTACAGTCAATTTAGTACACAAGTGGACAATAGAACAGGGTACATCAAGGGTAATGACATACATAATGTACCAAATGAATTGTATATATTAGTGATACAAGTGATATATTACTGCATAAAAGGCATCCTAAATACTCAACTTCCTTTTGACAATGGGGTGGGATCACCTCGCTTCTGAAAGTTCCTCAGCAGCTGAAGAAGTCCGCATCCAGCCAGAACGGTCCACTCAACTCAAGCTCTGTCCTATAAAAACATAGGTGGTATCATAGAACTTTCGATTGGGTCTCCACATAGTCAACTTTTCAAATGCCACCCTATTTCCTACATAGTGCACTACTTTTGACCAGGACCCAGTAGTGCACAATGTAGGGAACAGGGTGCCATTTGAGACAGAGTCAACAGTCCAAATGGGGTTCAACAGGTGGGAGATTGAGTGAGTAATGGTGTAGCCCAACCCTGTTTATTGTGGAATTTGTGTGGGCATGTAAGAGGGCATGTGTGTGTGTGTGTGTCAGACAGCAGAGTAGCAGAACATACAGGAGAAACCTTTGCTTTACCAAAGGTTTACATGACTCACGATCTTAGAATCTTAGCCAATCTTAGCCTAGTGGTTAGAGCGTTAGACTAGTAACCGGAAGGTTGCAAGTTCAAATCCCCGAGCTGACAAGGTACAAATCTGTCGTTCTGTCCCTGAACAGGCAGTTAACCCACTGTTCCTAGGCCGTCATTGAAAATAAGAATTTGTTCTTAACTAACTTGCCTAGTAAAATAAAGGTAAAAGAAAAAAGATAAAAATAATTTCCAATCAATAACATTGGTGACCATCTGGTAATTTAGAAGTCAAGTGTTGAGTGTTTGCATTAAGGCCTAATACCTCACCCAGGGCCTTGCTTCAGCATCACATGGTAAACATTGTTAATAAATCAAATTAACTCCAGTATGCATGTCCCCGAACTCAAACAGCGTTGTTGTACCTTCAACAGTGAACTGGACAGTGAGATTGTACAGTTAAGAGATGTGTCAATCATTACATCCGTCCAGTGATGCTGACGTCAACAGGTGACTCACTTCAGGATTCGAGAGGGGATAGAACAGAGCTAGAGCGCATTGGGAAGTATTCAGACCCAATGATTTCACACTTCTTTTTTTACGTTACAGCCTTATTCTAAAATGGATTAAATTGTTTTACACAAAATACCCGATAATGACAAAGCAAAAACAGGTTTTTAGAAATGTTTGTAAATGTATAAAAAACCTGAAATATCACATTTACATAAGCATTCAGACCCTTTACTCAGTACTTTGTTGAAGCACCTTTAGCAGCGATTATAGAGTCTTGAGTCTTCTTGGGTATGACGCTACAAGCTTGGCACAACTATATTTAGGAAATTTCTTCCATTCTTCTCTACAGATCCTTTCAAGCTCGGTCAGGTTGGATGGGGAGTGTCTCTGCACAGCTATTTTCAAATCTCTCCAGAGATGTTTGATTGGGTTCAAGTCCGGCCTCTGGCTAGGCCACTCAAGGACATTGAGACCTGTCCCGAAGCCACACCTGCATAGTTTTGGTTGTGTGCTTAGTCATTATCCTGTTGGAAGGTGAACCTTCACCCCAGTGAGGTCCTGAGGACTATAGAGGTCTTCACCAAGGATCTCTCTGTACTTTGCTCCATTCATCTTTTTCTTGATCCAGTCTAGTCTCCCAGTCCCTGCAACTGAGAAACATCCCCACAGCATGGTGCTGCCACATGCTTCACTGTTGAGATGGTGCCAGCTTTCCTTTTTTCCATTGTAGAACAAGGCTTTAACGTAACAAAATGTGGAAAAGGGGGTCTGAATACTTTCCGAATGCACTCTATACACTTAGTGGCCAGTTGAGTAGGTACACTGCCACATTCACGAAAATGGACACTGAACGATGTGGCAGTGACTTGCTATATAAAGCAGGCAGACAGGCATGAAGTTACTGTTCAATATAACGTTAGAATGGGCAAAATTAGTAACCTACGCAACTTTGAGCATGGTATGATCTTTGGTGCCATGCCTGCCAGATCCAGTATCTCAGAAACGGCTGGCCTCCTGGGTATTTCACGCACAACAGTGTCTAGGGTTTACAGGGAATGGTGCGACAAACAAAAAAACATCCAGTCAGCATCAGTTCTGTGGGCTAAAACAGCACGTTGGTGAGAGAGGTTTGAGGAGAATGGCAAGAATTGTGCACGCTAACAGGCGGATTAAATAACAGCGCAGATTAAATAACGGTGCAGATTAAATAACAGTGCAGTTCAACAGCGGTGTGCAGAAGGGCATCGTAGAACGCACAACTCATCGATCCTTTTCGCGGATGGGCTATTGTAGCAGACGACCACATCGGGTTCCACTCCTATCAGCTAAAAGCAAGTCTCAAGTGGGCACGCGATCACCAACACTGGACAATTGAGTGGAAAAACATTGACTGGTCCGACAAATCCAAGTTCTTGTTGAATCATGCTGATGGTGTAACGGATGTGAAATGGCTAGTTAGCGGTGGTGCGCGCTAATAGCATTTCAAATCGGGGACGTCACTTGCTCTGAGACCTTGAAGTAGTGGTACCCCTTACTCTGCAAGGGCCACGGCTTTTGTGTAGCGATGGGTAACGATGCTTCGAGGGTGACTGTTGACGTGTGCAGAGGGTCCCTGGTTCGCGCCCAGGTCGGGGCGAGGGGACGGTCTAAAGTTATACTGTTACAATGGCAGTCAGGATTTGGCGTAAGCAGCATGAATCCATGGTCCCATCCTGCCTGGTGTAAACAGTACAAGCTGGTGGCAGTGGTGTCCTGGTGTGGGGTATGTATCCTGGCACACGTTAGGGTATTGATGCATGTCCATGGTTAAGGGCTTGTAGGTAAGCATTTCACTGTAAGATCTACACCAGTTTTATACGGCGCATGTGACAAATAACATTTAATTTGAAACCAATTGAGCGGCTTTTTAGCGCTATGCCCCGAAGAATTCAGGCTGTTCAGGAGGCAAAGAGGGGTCTGATCTGGTACTAGATGGGTGTACCTAATTAACTGGCCACGGAGTGTATAATATACAGTGTTCTATTTAATTCCATGGGACAGAAGAAAGGAATTTAAAAAGGAGCAACTGTCAGATGCTTCTTGATACCCCCGAGACCTTCTTAAATTCCTTGGATAGAAGAAAGTCTGTGTTCCATACACTGCAAAACACACCTCATTCTCATGATTCATATTGCTTAAATAAATCTAACAGCAAAGATTCCACCCAGATCTGTTAAAACAATGACAACAAAGACTTTTTTTTTGCTTTTATATTTTTAAAAACAAACAAAAAAAATAACATTAAATAAAATTTACAGCAGACATTATGCAATCATTGTGCACTTTTAACTATTTAATCTGATACGTTCTGCACAGCTGTCAACGAAAAACACAAGCACAATGAGGATGAGAGAGGGGGTTAGAGGGTCAACAGGAGAATGAGGTAAGTTGTGGGGTATATTGGGTTAAGAGGGGTAGGGGAGAAAGAGGTAGTTTGGGTGGGGGACACATGGGGTAAATTGGGATCGTAAGGTAGGGGTATATGGGGTAATTAGGGATAGTGGGGCGGTGGAAAGGGGTAATTATGGGGAGTGGGGGAGAATGGGTAAGAAGTAACAGGGTAGGGGGAGCAGAGGGTACATTTGGACAATGGGGTAGGTTGGGAGAGTAAGGGTAGAGGAGGATATGGTAGTGGGGGTAGGATAGAACGGGGTAAGAGGGGTAAGGGTAGGAAGGGGTAAGTTGGAGTCGTGAGGTAGGAGGAAAGGGGGCCAAAGGAACAGGTTGAGAGGGTATAATAAAGGGGATCCTAAACTTACCCACTGAAGAAAAAAAATCACTGAATATATAGATTTATTCCTTACATCACTGATATAAATATATCGAACCGCAAAAGAACAATACTCTTCTGAGAAAAATAGCGCAATACAGAAACCCACAACAGTAGTATAAGGCAAACAGAAAGCCAGAGGAGAGAGGGGAGTGAGTGGGGGTAAGCAGAGGAAGAGAGCATGAAAGAGTATGAGACAAGTGGCGAGAGGGTAAGAGAGAGCAATAGAAAAAAATAGAAAGAGTGACTGTGCATAAATATGTGCGCCTAAGAGCGGGGCGATGGGAGGGAGAGCGAGGAGGAGGAAAGAGAAAGTATAGATAGACAAAGGAGGAAGGCTGGAGGAGAGCAGGGGAAGGATGGACTGAGGTTGAACTGTCCAGTGTGTTCAGGTGTGTGCTACGTGATCCTGTTGCCTGTCTGTACATAAGAGTCTGTACGAGTGTGTGTGTGTGTGTGTGTGTGTGTGTGTGTGTGTGTGTGTGTGTGTGTGTGTGTGTGTGTGTGTGTGTGTGTGTGTGTGTGTGTGTGTTGGCACCCATTTATGGCAACAGTGATCCACATGTTCACGTGTCTTATGTGCTCTTCAGGTATCAATAATATAAAATAAAACAATCAAAAACAAAAACAATGATTTTATCATTTGCAAACACCATCCTCTCCATTTGTGTTCTGTGTTCACCCCATCCCTTTAATGTGTGACGTCTTATCCATCTTTTCTCGTTTGTCCAAAAACTGTCCAGTCCCCTCAGTCCAACTCCTTTCCACTCCTCATTTCCAAAAGTAATTTTCTTCATCCCCCTCTCTTTTCACTGGGAGCTGGCCCTCTCCAGCACTCTCAGGTCATAGTTCTTTTTGGCGGCCCTCAGTTTGAAGAGGCTGACCCCACTGTTGTTGAGTTTAAAAGAAGCACTCTGTGCAGCCATGGTGGAGGGGAACACAGCCACCACCGTGTAGAGGTGAGCTGGGTCACTGCCGGGGCCATCACCCTTCCCCCCTCCAGCCCCAGGACAATGCCCAGGGCCGTGATGCACTCCCGGGCCACCATAACCTCCACGGCCCCCTGCCACTGGGTCCTTGAGCCACTGGATTTTGGCACCACACATGGAAAGCTGGTTGAAGAGCTTCTCAGCTTCTGGACGACTAATGCCCTCCGGGAGATCGGTCACCTCCAGCACCCGACTCACCACTGGAGACAGGGAGGAGAAAGATCAGACACTAATACAACTACTGTATTCATCCAGGCTATTTATTGTAAATAAGAATTTGTTCTTAATTGACCTGCCTGGTAAAATTTAATAAATTAGTTAATACAAAAACCAAGAATTTGTGTTCCGGATGTGCGTGTGTGTGTGCAGGACGTAAGTCAAGTGTATTGAATCGTAGGCACACACCTTGAGTCGAGGTCATCTGGATCTTGAAAGTACAAAATATACTGCAGATATACCACATCGACCGTAATGAAGACGTCTGTGTCTGTTGTCTTACCTACGTCAGTGGTGCCCAGGTCTGTAGATTGAGACTTCAGTGTCTGCCTCTTCCCTCTTGCACCATGCTTCATTCCTACTTGGCTCTGCAACACACCAACAGCTAAAGTGTCAACAAGGTTACAGGCTAGTAGATACGCAGGAATGGAGTGGAGAGATGGATGGATGGAGGGGTAGCGGCATTGCGCTTCAAGGAGGGTGAGAAGGGAGGGATGGAGAGAAGTAGTACCTGATGCGAGCTGTAGTTGGTCTGGCTGTGCATGAGAGGGGGACATAGGCTATACTGGAGAGGCTGGCCCAAAAGAGAGTAGCGCCCATCACCTGCACACACACGGGACGGGACACAACACAAACATACACATGCTAAAATACGAATTGACTAATGTCGGTTCAATTATTTGAATTCCATTTAGTTTTTGTTCTTCCTCTGTGAGCGAGAGGTAAATCAGATCAAACCTGAACTGTGCAATGTAGTAGGGAGTTGCAGTTTCCAACAGGCCAATATTCCACATGGTTAATTACATTTTTTTTGCGATAAACTATGACCTTAACCCATTGCGCGCCTACAGTCCTTGTCCGGTCTGTGACAAGAATGCACAAGAAAATACATGATGTAAGTGATGGATAGTTTGTGTTCAACATGATTTACTCTGAAGAACTACTAAAATAGTGATTTTGTCAGACCGCATAAGTAGCAGCCCTATAGATATTCAAATACCTGGAATGAAACAAAGTCATCTAATAAAACAAACGTAATATACACATACGAAATATTGTATTCAAGTAAATAAATGATGGTTATTAAGTGATAAGCAGTAATGGGCAGTCATAACCATCATGTGACTTTAATGAATTGTTTTATTCTGTGTTACAGCATTCTACCCACATAGTGCATTTAACATTTTAAAAGGAAAATTGCACGGTAAATCAACCTCAAAAAGCACTAATTGCTCAGCACTAGTGAGAGGGCATGTTATACATGAGATGGGTATGTGTGTGTGTGTGTGTGTGTGTGTGTGTGTGTGTGTGTGTGTGTGTAATGCAAAGTCAGGTTCTCGGGGCCTATTAGTGGCTGGCCAAAGACGAGATGGAAAGGTAATGAACAGGTCAGAGTGGAAGTGGGTGAAAGATAAAGGACCAGGGTTTTATCTTAACCGAGGGGCCGTGTTATATTTTACAGCAAAGGCTGCAGCAGAAGCAAACTCCTTCATCACTAGCTCTTTGGTCTGCGCGATTGGCTGGGGGAACAACACGTGTGCTGGTGGCGCAGTCGTGGGGAAACTTGAATGCTCTCATATCTCTTCTGTGGGGAAACTCATTTAAACTTGTTTAAATCTGTCTGAAGGCTTTCATACAGTTGAAGTTGGAAGTTTACATAAACAAGTTTTAATGACTCCAATGAAGTGTTTCAACCACTCCACAAATATCTTGTTAACAAAGTCGGTTAGGAAATCTACTTTGTGCATGACAGTAATTTTTCCAACAATTGCTTACAGACAGATTATTTAACTTATAATTCACTGTATCACAATTCCAGTGGGTCAGAAGTTTACATACACTAAGTTGACTGTGCCTTTAAACAGCTTGGAAAATTCCAGAAAAGTATGTCATGGCTTTAGAAGCTTCTGATAAATAATGTCAATTAGCCTGAGTCAATTGGAGGTGTACCTGTGAATGTATTTCAAGACCTTCCTTCAAACTCAGTGCCTCTTTGCGTGACATGGGACAAAAAAATCTAAAGAAATCAGCCAAGACATCAGAAAAAAAAAAATCTGGTTCACCCTTCAGGGGAAATTTCCAAACGCCTGAAGGTACCACGTTCATCTGTACAAACAATAGTACGCAAGTATAAACACCATGGGACCATGCTGCCGCCATACCGCTCAGGAAGGAGACGCGTTCTGTCTCCTAGAGATGAAAGTACTTTGGTGCGAAAAGTGCAAATCAATCCCAGAACAACAGGTACAAAAGTATCTATATCCACAGTAAAACGAGTCCTGTATCGACAACCTGAAAGGCCACTCAGCAAGGAAGAAGCTACTGCTCCAAAACTGCCATAACACCATCTGAACCATGAAGCACAGGGGTGGCAGCATCATGTTGTGGGGGTGCTTTGCTGCAGGAGGAACTGGTGCGCTTCACAGAATAGATGGCGTCATGAGGAAGGAAAATTATGTGGACATATTGAAACAGCATCTCAAAACATTAGTCAGGATCTTAACGCTTGGTCGCAAACAGGTCTTCCAAATGGACAATGACCCCAAGCACACTTCCAAAGTTGTGGCAAAGGTATTGGAGAGGCCGTCACAAAGCCCTGACCTCAATCCTCTAGAAAATTTGTGGGCTGAACTGAAAGTGTGTAAGGAGGCCTACAAACCTGACTCAGTTACACCAGCTCTGTCAGGAGGAATGGGCCAAATTTCACCCAACTTATTGTGGTAAGCTTGTGGAAGGCTACCCAAAAGTTAAACCATTTAAAAGGCAATGCTACCAAATACTAATTGACCCACTGGGAATGTAATGAAATAAATAAAAGCTGAAATAAATCACTATTATTATTATGCTGACATTTCACATTCTTAAAATAAAAGTGGTGATCCTAACTGACCTAAGACAGGGCATTTTTACTCTGACTAAAATGTCAGGAATTGTGAAAAACTGAGTTTAAATGTATTTGGTTAAGGTGTATGTAAACTTCCGACTTCAACTGCACTGTATCCTTCACTATCTATTCTTTAACATCTATTGCATCTTAGCCGCTCTGTCACTGCTCATCCATATATTTTATACTTATATATCTTCATCCCATTTCTTTACTAGATTGTGTGTATTAGGGTTTGTTGTGCAATTGTTAGATATTACCTGTTAGATACTGCTGCACTGTTGGATTTTGAAGCATAAGCATTTCGCTACACTCACAATAACATCTGCTAACCATGTGTATGTGACCAATAAAATTGGTTTATCTTCAAAATATTGAAGACTTAAAAATCATTATTTAACCTATCTCCTCCCCTTCATCTACAACGATTGAAGTGGATTTAACAAGTGACATCAATAATTTGTAAGTCGCTCTGGATAAGAGCGTCTGCTAAATGACTTAAATGTAAATGTAATAAGGGTTCATAGCTTTCACCTGGTCAGTCTCATGGAAAGCGTAGGTGTTCTTAATGTTGTGTACACTCAGTGTACAGTATATTCAGAAAGTATTCAGACCCCTTGATGTTTTCCACTTTGTTTCCACTTTGTTATGTTATAGCCTTATTCTAAAGCTTGGCACACCTGTATTTGAGTTTCTCCCATTCGTCTCTGCAGATCCTGTCAGGTTGGATGGGCAGAGTCGCTGCACAGCTATTTTCAGGTCTCTCCAGAGATGTTTGATCGTGCTCAAGTTCGGACTCTAGCTGGGCCACTCAAGGACATTGAGACTTGTCCCAAAGCCACTCCTGCGTGGTCTTGGCTATGTGCTTAGGGTCCTTGTCCTGTTGGAACATAAACCTTCGCAACAGTCTGAGGTCCTGAGCACAATGGAGCAGGTTTTCATCAAGGATCTCTCTGTACTTTGCTCCATTCATCTTCCCTCGAGTCCCTGAAAAAATATCCCCACAGCATGATGCTACCACCATCATGCTTCACCGTAGAGATGGTGACAGGTTTCCTCCAGACATGACGCTTGGCTTTCAGGCCAAAGAGTTCAACCTGGGTTTCATCAGACCAGATAATCTTGTTTCTCATGGTCTGAAAGTCCTTTAGGTACCTTTTGGCAAACTCCAAGTCGGCTGTCATGTGCCTTTTACTGAGGAGTGGCTACAGTCTGGCTACCATAAAGGCTTTATTGGTGGAGTGCTGCAGAGATTCCCATCTGCACAGGGGAACTCTGGAGCTCGGTCAGAGTGACCATCAGGTTCTTGGTCACCTCCTTGACCAAGGCCCTTTTCGCTGATTGCTCAGTTTGGCCAGGCAGCCAGCTGTAGGAAGAGTCTTGTTAGTCCCAAACTTCTTCTATTTAAGAATTATCAAGGCCACTGTGTTCTTGGGGACCTTCAATGCTGCAGAACTGTTTTGGTACCCTTCTCCAGATTCGTGCCTCGACAAAATCCTGTCTCTGAGCTCTGAAGACAATTCCTTTGACCTCATGGCTTGGTTTTGGCTCTGACATGCACTGTCAACTGTGGGACGTTATATAGACAGGCCTTTCCAAATCATGTCCAATCAATTGAATTAACCACAGGTGGACTCCAAATTGTAGAAACATCAAGGATGATCAATGAGAACAGGATGCACCTGAGCTCAATTTTGAGTCTCATAGCAAAGGTTCTGAATACTTAACTTAAATAAGTGATTTCAATTTATTTTTTAATAAATGTGCAACAATTTATAAAAACCTGTATTTGCTGTCATTATGGGGTATTGTGTGTAGATTGATAAGGGGGATTTTTTGTGTCAATTTTAGAACAAGGCTATGACATAAAATATGGAAAAGGTCAAGGGGTCTGAAAACTTTCCGTATGCATTGTATATACATATGTGTGTGCACAAGCGTGACTGTGTATGACTGCACACCTGTGTGTGTGCCCGTGTGTTGTTACCTTGCGCAGGCCCTGGTCCGGGCCGGGGGAACTGTGACAGTAGGGGCAGGGGGCCGAGGCCAGGACAGACGCTGCTCACGCTGCCTGAGGGGGAGAGAGTGGGGGACTGGGTAGGGGGAGGCCAGGGGACTGCTCATCTGAGTACTGGCCTAGAAAGGAAGGGGGGGGGGGGGGTCAGAACTCTGCCAGGATCCTTTACATGAATGCTATACAGTATGTGCATGCTGTATTGCACGTAAGTGAGTGAGTGAATGTGAGTGAGAGAGGTATGAGTGTAGTTGTATAGTGTACCTGTTGTGTGTTGTCAGGTTTGTAGAGTTCTCCAGGCTTGCTGGGCCTCTGCTCTAGGCTGTAGTATTTGCAGGGGTTCCACTGTACCAGAGGAGGGTTCTGGGTAGGCTGCGGTCCGTTGGGGACGCTAAGCTGCATGACCATCACCCCGGGGCCTGGGGGTGGCACTCCTGTAGCACACAGACAAAGTTGAATGAAGTTACAGTGCAGCAGTGTTCTTCAATCCAGGCAAGGCCACATTTAGCATGACACAATGTTGTCAAGCGTCCTGAAAAATATATAGTGGAGAACACACTTTCTGTAGAGTTAAGAATAATGTTAGCTCTCTTTGTGGCATTTCTATTTGCAATGGCCCATGTACAGTATGTTGCAACCTCCTAAATGCAACGCTGGTCTCGGCTTATATGTCTAGGCTTATATGTCAAGGCCAGTACGAACACAGCCGATTGACGTAATCAACAAAGTCCGAAAACATCTCTTTGTGAACCAGATGAACAGTCACCTGAATATTGCTGCTGCATCTGCTGAGGGTTGCAAGGGGATGGAGACTGGCTTATCTGGTACTGCTCTGAGTTGGGCTGCAGGTACCCCACTGATGGGCTGGGAGAGACACACACACAGCAACAGACACACACTGTGTAAGCACTTGGCAGCCCGCCACATGCACAGACGGTAGGCAAATCACACCGACAAGCTGCAGTCTGCTAGACTTCAATTACAATGCAAATATTTTGTTTAGCAAGCGTGTAGAAGGAATCTGAAAACAGCAAGTGTGTGTGTGTGTGTGTGTGTGTGTGTGTGTGTGTGTGTGAGAGTCACAGAAAATACATATTCAAGTGTTCAAGAGGTTACTTATTGATTCCAGTCTTGTGAGTTTCTATCCTATTCAATAGTTTGTAATGACCTCAGTGTGTCAAACACTTAAGAGTGCATTCAAGCTGTTGACGTGTCAGCAGGAGAACGTGTTACAGATAGACACACTGGCAGAACACGTCTTGTTACAGATGGTGTTAAACAACTTAATTCATACCTGGATGGATTCAGACCATTACTCTGCTCTGGAGTTCAGAAAAATTCTATGCAATGCTTTTGTTTTCTTATTAAGCATACTTTATTACAATTCTGTGAGTTCTACAAGTGAGCTGTAACTAATACTTATTAAGAACATGTTATCTAGAGTTGAGCTCAAAATGTCTGCTGTGGCATCACCCAGGTGTGTGTGACATGTTGGGAGTAGTGGATTTTTTCCCCTATACAATATAAAGCACTTATATAATAAATCTTATTTTACCCATCTACCTTGTGCTGTTCTGTTGTGTGGGGGTGATGACGCTGTAGTATATGGGCATCCCTTGGCCAGGCATGGGTCCCTGTACCCCCTGGACAGTCTGGAGAGACTGGCTGACTGGCACCATGACCTGCTGCTGGTACTGCTGCTGTACCACCTGCTGAGACTCATTGGCCACCGGCACCTGATGGGAGATATAGAAGGTGATATACTGTAGATATTGCTTAGCCAGAACAGGGCGTAAACTAATGACACTGTGGAATACTTGACTTGGGAAAGGTTATTGGGGTTAATTTATGTTCTGGGATTTGTCTTTGAACTAAACAACACATTCATAAATATCCCTAATCGAAGAGAGAAGTTGTCTGGCTCCTCTTTAGATCCACGTCTTAAAGAGACAAGAGTCACAAACCGGTTAAGACTTTTATCAAGAAAAGGGTTGTAGTTATTTTACCATGTTGCATTGAAATGTACAGCTGTTCATCGTCGACATAGCAGTAAAACACTAGGAATACCATCACAGAGGTGGCATACTCAATAAAAAACAGAGCCTCGAGGAACTCTGAAACGTTCATGTAGACTTTGCGTGATTTAAGGATGCACATCATCATGCATGGAATTCAAGTCAATTCAATACACCTACATGTAAGACAGGCAATTTGTCTTTCTTAAAATTGCCCAAGGGAATAAATCAAGTTTCATTGAATTGACTTGAGGGCCTATTGTACCGGATATGAGGACATTTGTGGGTATTGGACCATCATCCCTGTCATCTGTCCTTGTATGCCCTGCCTCTGGGAAGTGATGAGGGCCTGGTTCTGGGGCTGCTGAGGTACTCCTATCATCCCCTGGTACTGGGGCTGCTGGCTGGGCATCATGGTCTGGAGACCTGGTGGAAACAACATGCAGTGTGTTAATACAGGTGTGTGTGTGAGAGTGTATTCTGGGAATGCTGCACTCCTATTCCCCCTGTACCTACTGGTGACAACATAACCATGACGTGATATGGTCAACACAGCCTGTCTAGAAAGAAAGGAATGTACACCTAAAGGAATGTACACCTACAGGAATGTACACCTACATTGTATAATAATAGTGACGACATCAAAACAATGAAACATATGGAATCATGTAGTAACCAAAAAAAAAGTGGTAAATCAAAATATATTTTATATTTGAGATTCTTCAAAGTATCCATCTTTTGCCTTGATGACAGCTTTGCATGCGGTTGGCATTCTTGTGTCTTTGTGAGACGCAGAGTAGGAGAATGGATAATCTCCACATGCGTAGTTCCCACCGTGCAGCATGGAGGAGGTGGTGTTTGATGGTGTGGAGGTTCTTTGCTGGTGACACTGTCAGTGATTTACTTTGAATTCAAGGCACAGTTAACCAGCATGGCTACAACAGCATTCTGTAGCGATACGCCATCCTATCTGGTTTGAGCTTAATGGGATTATCATTAGTTGGGACAATGACCCAACACACCTCCAGGCTGTGTAAGTGTTATGTGACCAAGAAGGAGAGTGATGGAGTACTGCATCAGATGACCTGGCCTCCATAATCAGCCGACCTCAACCCAATTAAAACAGCGCCGGAAAAGGCGGCTGACATTTTACATGTCCCCAACCAATTGTTTTACAAAAAAACGTATTTTGTACATAATGTTGCCGCTACAGTCTCTTATGACCGAAAATAACATCTGGACAGCGATTACTCACCATGGATTGGCAAAATCTTTATTTTTCCTTTAACGAGTCTGACGAGCCCAACGTGAATGATATACTGCTTTCTTAGGAACAAGCCCAGATCCCCGTGATTAGCATGAAGAGGCGGCGGAGAAAAAGGGGCCAGAGGGCGGGCTGTCTCCTGAGAATTTGTAGGCGATCAAATAAACCCCCACCTCCTTCCATTCTGCAAGCAAACATGCAACTTTTGGAAAATAAAATCGATGACCTATGCAGAAGATTAAACTACCAACGGGACATTAAAAACTAATATCTTATGCTTCACAGAGTCGTGACTGAACGACGACACTATCAACATACAGCTGGCTGGTTATACGCTGGCAGGATAGAACAGTGGTGTCTGGTAAGACAAGGGGCGGCGGACTATGCATTTTTTGTAAATAACAGCTGGTGCACGATATCTAAGGAGGTATCAAGGTATTGCACGCATGAGCTAGACTATCTCATGATAAGCTGTATACCACACTATCTACCTAGAGTTTCCTTCTGTATTTTTTGTAGTCGTCTACATACCACCACAGACTGAGGCTGGCACTAAGACAGCATCGAATAGGATTTATTCCGCCATAAGCAAACAATAAAACGCTCACCCAGAGGCGGCACGCCTAGTAGCCGGGGACTTTAATGCAGGGTGACTAAAATCAGTTTTACCAAATTTCTATCAGCATTTTAAATGTGCAACCGGGGGGGAGACATTGGACCACCTTTAGTCCACACACAGAAATGCATACAAGGCTCTCCCTCGCCCTCCATTTGGCAAATCAAACCATAATTCATAATTCTATTCCTCCTGATTCCTGCTTACAAGCAAAAATTTTAACCGGACGCACCAGTGACTCGATCAATAAAAAAAAAAAGTGGTCAGATGAAGCAGATGCTAAGCTTACAGGACTGTTTTGCTTGCACAGCCTAGAATATGTTCCAGTATTCCGCCGATGGCATTGAGGAGTACACAACATCAGTCACTGGCTTCATCAATAAGTGTGTCGATGACATCATCCCCACAATAACCATACATACCCCAACCATAAGCCATGGATTACAGGCAACAGCCTCACTAAGCTAAAGGCTAGAGCTTCCGCTTTCAAGGAGCGGGACTCTAACCAAGAAGCTTAGAAGAAATCCCACTTTGCCCTCTTACGAACCATCAAACAGGCAAAGCATCAATCCAGGACGAAGATCGAATCGTACTACATCAGCTCTGACGCTCGTCAGATGTGGCAGGGTTTGCAAACCATTACATACTACAAAGGGAAGCACAGCCGAGAGCTGCCCAGTGACACGAGCCTAGCAGATGAGCTAAACTACTTCTATGCTCGCTTCGAGGCAAATAACACTGAAACATGCATGAGAGCACCAGCTGTTCCAGAAGACTGATCACGGTCTCCGCAGCCAATGTGAGTAAGACCTTTAGACAGGTCAACATTCACAAGGCCGCAGGACCAGACGAATTACCAGGATGTGTACTACGAGTATCGGCTGACCAACTGGAAAGTGTCTTCTCTGACATTTTCAACCTCTCCCTGTGAAGTCTGTAACACCAACATGTTTTAAGCAGACCACCATAGTGTCTGTGCCCAAGAACACTAAGCTAACCTGCCTAAATGACTACTGACCCGTAACACTCACGTCTGTAGTCATGAAGTGCTTTGAAAGGCTGGTCATGGCTCACATCAACACCATTATCCCAGAAAGCCTAGACCCACTCCAATTTGCATACCACCCCAACAAATCCACAGAAGACGCACTCCACACTGCCCTTTCCCACCTGGACAAAAGGAACACCTGTGTGAGAATGCTACTCATTGACGAGAGCGTCGCGTTCAACACCATAGTGCCCTCAAAGCTCATCAATAAGCTAAGGACCCTGGGACTATAAACACCTCATTATGCAAATGGATCCTGACAGGGCCACCACCAGGTGCTAAAGATAGGTAACAACACATACGCCATGTGTGATCCTCAACACAGGGGCCCCTCAGGGGTGTGTGCTCAGTCCCCTCCTGTACTCCCTGTTCACTCATGACTGCACGGCCAGGCACGACTCTAACACCATCATTAAGTTTGCCAATGACACAATAGTGGCAGGCCTGATCACCGAGAATGACGAGACAGCCTATAGGGAGGAGGTCGGAGACCTGGCTATGTGGTGCCATCGTGGCCATGTGGCTCTCATCGACGGGGCTGCAGCAGAGCAGGTTGAGAGCTTCAAGTTCCTTGGTGTCCACATCACCAACAAACTAACATGGTCCAAACACACTAAGACAGTCGTGAAGAGGGCACGACAAAACCTATTCCCCCCAGGAGACTGAAAAGATTTGGTATGGGTCCCCAGATCCTCCTCAATGAGAGCATCACTGCCTGGTATGGCAATTGCTCAGCCTCCAACCGCAAGACACTACAGAGGGTGTGTGAACGGGCCAGCACATCACTGGGGCCAAGCTTCCTGCCATCCAGGACCTCTATACCAGGAGGTGTCAGAAGAAGGCCCTAAAATTTGTCAAAGATTCCAGCCACCCTAGTCATAGACTGTGTCATAGACTGGTACCGGAGCACCAAGTATAGGTCCAAGAGGCTTCTCAACAGCTTCTACACCTGCGCCATAAAACTCCTGAACATCTAATCAAATGGCTACCCAGACTACTTGAAACCCCCTTTTACACCCCTGCTACTTTCAGTTGTTATCATATATGCATAGTCACTCTAATAACTCTACCTACGTGTACATATTACCTCAACTAACCGGTGCCTTCGCACTTTGACTTCGTACCGGTACTCCTTGTATATAGGCTAGTTATTGTTTTTAGTTTTTTTTTGTTACCATTTCCTCTTTTTTATATATTTTGTCTTTCTTTTTAACTGCATTTTTGAGAAAGGGCCCATAAGTAAGGAGTACAGGAGTACTGGCTTTCCCCAGTCCTGCTTACTGTTCACCCACACTACTGGATCTAAGCAAGATTCTCACGCAAATGTGCATCTTCATTTTAATATGAAGTGTAGAAATGTAGTTGGCGTTTGGCCCCCCAAAACCCCGAATTTGACATGCTAATGATCCTGTTTAAAATCTGGTAATTGGTTCTCAAAAACAGCTGTATTCTGTACCCCCATGCAAGTAGATTTGATCTAAATTGATGTGTGTACAAGGATGTGGTCGGATGTAATTTAAACTGCACAGCACTTTAAAGACAGTCAGATAGGTAGATGAGAGGGATGGGCATGATATTGACCTGACTGCTGTGTGGGCTGGGGCATCGGCTGGGAGTGCTGGGTATGGGCAGGGTAGGACACCTGGTGAGACATGGGTCCAGGCCGGTACTGCTGCCCCGTGTTGGGGTACTGCCCTGGTGGGTAATACGACACATGAATCTGCGGAGGGGTTCGGTAGAGGGAGGGAGGGAGAAATACACAGTTCAGTTTTTTATTTTATTATTCCAACCAAGGTGCATAAATAGAGAAGCAAACTAGAAATCAACTATTGCACATCCAACAAACTATCCCAGACAGTGCAGGGTGTTTGCTTTCCAACCTACGAGCTTGACTCCGTCGGAGTTAGCTCCCTATTGTTTAGTTCTGCGAGAGAGACAGATCTGTAAGCTGTGAGCCATGCTGCCTTAAAGCTTTAGTGGCTGTCATGAGGGGCACACTACAGGAACTACTAGTGCACTACTAGCGCTCTAGAGAAATCCCACTCTACCCATGGTATTCTCCTTACTGTGAAAGTACTGCCACTAGCTACCTTACAAACTGCTGAAAGAACTGCCACTTCCTCATGAAGCCAGCAAGAGACATCAGTGCAGCTATTTGCCAAATTCCTACTTGGGCATTGTAGGAACCCCAGTGTAGGATCAATGACGTGGATGTTTTGTCCTCCAGAATATAAATGAATATTTTATGGATCCAAATGCCTCGTTACTGTCTTGGCCGGAGGGCAGTGTGATGAGAAGAGAGAGAGACGCAGCGGCAGGGAGACGCAGCGGCAGGGAGACGCAGCGGCAGGGAGACGCAGCGGCAGGGAGACGCAGCGGCAGGGAGACGCAGCGGCAGGGAGACGCAGCGGCAGGGAGACGCAGCGGCAGGGAGACGCAGCGGCAGGGAGACGCAGCGGCAGGGAGACGCAGCGGCAGGGAGACGCAGCGGCAGGGAGACGCAGCGGCAGGGAGACGCAGCGGCAGGGAGACGCAGCGGCAGGGAGACGCAGCGGCAGGGAGACGCAGAGAGACATATAGCGAGGTGTAGAGGTAGAGATGTGTAGAGAGAGATAGAGAAAAGATAGCACAGAGAAAGCGCAGGCTTCACACGATTTCACAGGAATCACACCATTGACACTTTCTTACATTTGATGGTAAAGTAGTCTAACAAAAAGTGTTTGACCCTCTAGCTTCTCAAGCTGTGTGTGTACTTTCAGTCAACTTATATTCCAACTTCAGCTCTGTATTCATTATATTTGTGCACAGCTGCCGATGTAAAAAGGGCTTGACAAACATCTGATTGCATCAACAAAAAAAACTATATAATACCTGTTGCGGGGGAGGTGGCTGCATGTATCCCTGTGGCGGTGGAGGGGGCTGCATGACGGTCTGGGAGGGAGGTGGTGGAAGAGGAGGGGGGTGGGGGTGTCCAGTGTTAGGCTGGTAGCCAGACGGAGGGGCCAGGGGCTGGCTTGTGGTGGCCATGATGTAGCCAGTCTGGGGTGGGGGGTGTTGGGTGAGGACAGTGGGCCCCTGGGTCTGGTACATGGTGGGGGGCTCCGGGGCCTCGCTGGAACCCTGTCTACTCAGAGTCATCTGGCTGAACTGGGGAGCCAGTTCCTCACCCTGAGAGAGAGAGACGAGGGATTAGAGTTACTAGTGGGTTGAAAACCGTAAACATACTGGGTAAAGTTCACAAGGGATATCGAGGATCTGGAAGGATTCTGTATGGAGGAATGGTCTAAGATCCCTCCCAACGTGTTCTCCAATCTCATAAAATGTTTTAGAAAATGACCTTTATCCTCACAAGGTGAGGTATTGAAAAGAAGGGTGGTCAATTTTAGAGAATTATTTTTATTACTTTCTCTGAGTAGTAGTATAAAATAATACAATAAAAAAGTGAGCATTGAATTATTATTATTTTATTTAGCTTTATTTAAATAGACAAGTCAGTCAAATTCTTATTTTCAATGACGGCCTAGGAGCGGTGGGTTAACTGCCTTGTTCAGGGGCAGAACGACAGATTTGTACCTTGTCAGCTCAGGGATTTGAATTTGAAACCTTTCAGTTACTAATCCAACGCTCTAACCACTAGGCCATGCTGTTCAGTATAAAAAAAAATGGTTTGATCATCCTTATCGAAGGTGTAAATAATTTTGAACCACACTGTATAACAGTATATACACTCACCGGCCAGTTTATTATGTACACCCACCTAGTACTGGTTCGGACCCCCCTTTGCCTCCAGAACAGCCTGAATTATTTGGGGCATTCTACAAGGTGTCGGAAGCGTTCCACAGGGATGTTAGTACATGCATCATGCAGTTGCTGCAGATTGGACAGCGGTACGTTCATGCTGTGAACAGACAGTTCTCCATCTCGTGCTAAAATGCACTTTTGGGTTGAGGGTCTAGCAAATGTGCATGCCACTAAAGTAAGCTGAACTTGCTGCCATGTTCCAGGCAATGTTTTTCCACTCCTCAATTGTCCAATGTCGGTCAAGTAAACCATTCCAACGTTTTTGCAACTACCTCCCCCTAACGAAAATGGCGTTCCGAGATGCCGTTCTGCACCCCACTGTTGTACTACATCGTTATTTGTGTTTGTGGCTCGCCTGTTAGGTTGCACGACTCTTGCCGTTCTCCTTCGACCTCTCATCAACAAGCTGTTTTCGACAACAGCCCTGCCACTGACTGGATGTTTTTTTGTTGGGTCGCACCATTCTCAGTAAACCCTAAACACTGTCTTGCGTAAAAATCCCAGGAAGGAGGACGTTTCTGAGATGCTGGATCCGGCGCGCCTGACACCAACAATCATACCACGCTCAAAGTCTCTTAGGTCACTCGTTTTGCCCATTCTAAGGCCTCGATGCATTCTGCCTGCTTTATGTGACAAGCCATGTGACTCATCCATTTGTGAATGGGGTGCTGTACCTAATAAACTGGACGGTAAGTGTATAATGGCTACAGTACACTCCATACCTTGCCTTTCTCTCTATCAGTCTCACAAACAAATCACTATTAGTCATTAGACGAATGACATGGTAACATGATAATTCCCCATTTACACCAACGGCCTTACAAACAGCCTGTGTTCATTGTGTATCTATTAGTGCATGTGGTGTGACAGGATGGTAGTAGTACCATGTACTGCTGGGGAGGAGAGACAGGCAGCAGAACCTGGGGACAGGAGGATGAGGAGTAGGACACAGGCTGAGCTGGCTGCAGAGACCCCACCGGTGAACAGAGGGAGAGATGGAGGGAGAAGGAGAGGAGGAGACGCAGACAGAGTATAGGTAAGGACACATAGGGCAGTTATTGGGCAAAAGAAGAGGAAAAATGCAAGAATATACTAATTTCCAGTTACATTAAATTCATGCCATGAGCTTCTCCCTCACCTGAGCCATCATGTGGTTGTGATTATGGTTGTGGTTGCCCAAGGGGTGTTGCAGGGGGGTGGGCAGCAGGGCGGTCTGGGGAGGCTGGGTCTGGACCTGTTGGGAGGGGCAGGGCAGCAGACTGCGACCCCCAGGGCAGGGGCCAGGCTGGGGGGCCGGGGGCTGAGGACAACCATCTGGACTCACCAGGGGCAGACCTGCAGGAGATGAAAGTCAAAATCGCACTGTCTGCTTCCTCAACATTTCCGCACTCTCTTCAGCATTACTATCCTCTACAACTTGTGAGCTGTCGTTACTCCTCAGACTGTCTCCTCTGTTCAGTATGGAAATGTGTGTGTGTGTGTGCGCGCAGCGTAAAATACGCACCAGTGCGTGAGCCCCTGCAGGAACCCTGTGAGCTCTTGTTGCTGCCCAGACTATCTCCTCTGGTCAGAATGGAGATGCCAGAGAAGCTGGATGCCTTTGTGACCGGGGGCCGCAGGGTCCTATTGGAGCTGTCTGAGTCTGTACTGCTCCAGGGCCTTGGCTCCAGGCACTTCATTTCACTGTCCGTACTGCTCTGGCGGCTGCTGGAAGCACGGCTGGAGCTCTCACGGTTACCCCTAGAAAGGGGAGAGGAGAGAGGGAAGTGAAGGGGAAGAGAAAGAGTGAAAGGGGCAGCGTAGAGAAGGACAGAGGGAGAAAGGGGAAGATGAGGGAGAGAGATGTAGGGGGTAGGGTAGATGAGAGAGAGGAACAGAGAGGTGGCGAGAAAGGGGGAAGGAGAGAGAAACGGGGTACAGAGGCACAGGGTGATCAGCAACAGGTTAAGAACATGCACGTTGACAGGGTGTGAGAACGCTATAACCCCACCGCCACCATGGGGCACTCTCCGTTCACAACGTTGACATCAGTAAACCGCACAGCATTCAACAAATCAAAATGCAAATGCAATAAAGACGTCGACTGGCTGGTGAAACCAAAATTCAGGCAACAAACCACACAGTTACCACCACACACTGTAGTGCACCCTCCCCCAACCAGCACACACACAACAAAAACCAACACAGAGGACCACATGCAGGTGACTGATGCTTTATCCAATCAACACCAAGATGAAAGAACAAAGGACGAGAAGAAGACACAAGGACAGCAGAATGAGAGTGTGAGACAAGGTCCATAACTCACACCTGACACACCACTACAAATACAATAAGGCCAATGGACAAAACACACCTGCGCATAGACACACACACACACACATACACACATATATATATATATATAAACCAGGCCCCCCCGGGTGCGGTCTGAAGTCACAAGCGCTGCTGGTCGGCTACTGTGTAGCAACCTAGCGATGCCTATTTTAATTAAATAGCGATCCATTGTGACTACTACATTCGTCATCACAAAGTTCCACGTGCTGACACCGACCAAACTAAGAGGAGGCTCACGCCCTCATGCCATAGACATCAAGGATCTCTCTCAGACCAGGATGAAATCTACTACATCGACAATGATCCTTCGCTAGTTTTGGCCTCCATCACCCATTCTGCGTGAACCTTAGTGCTTTTCCTGGTGCCATTCAGCCCCACTCATCAATATGGTGTGCTTCAAATTCTTCCACCTTCATGCGCCGTCGGGAGTTTCCCCATAGGAATATGTCAGCGCTATCACCATCTACCGAGTCTTAATGTCTATGATAGAAACACACCGTCTCGTTGCAATATTCATAAGGTGCTGTCACCCTGGATGAGGGCTGCTGCCAAGATGATCAATCACACTTGGCATTATTAGAATGCATCCAGCGACGACCAGGACGCTATCAACTTGTCATAACCTACTGTCCTACCCAAACATCGGCTCACTGTCGCTATGTTTACGTCCTACGGCTTACTTTTTCTTACTTCTATCTTAATCTATTATGGATTTTATTGCATCTCAATCAAATTTGACAAATGCAAGTTCGGGACAGTAAGGCGATGACAGTGTTTGAGTATTCAGACTCATCAACTAAAATGCTGACAACAAATGCTTGGATTTTTGACGAACAAAATGAAATTCAACTCAACTGAAATACAGCGGGGTGCGATGACTGCACATACTGTGGTACCCTGTTGGACGGGAATATCCACAGAACAATAACAAGCTATACCACCACAGCACATCACAGGCAGGCAAAACGGCCAAGTCTGCTAAACTCGTCTGTGCCAGATATTCTGAGAAATGACTGAGGTATCCTAAAGCGGATTTGAACTTTGTCTCTGCCATCATTTCCTATAACCTAAAACAGCCTCTGGACATCGGAACAGCGATCACCAACCTTGATTTGGGATAAAAATGTCTACTTCCACGAGTCTGCAGCTCTGGATGTTCTGCTTACTCCGGACCAGGGCTGTTACGGTGACCGCATTACCGCTACACCGGCGGTCACGAGTCATGAAAGAAGTCAAATTTCACATGACGTTTAGTCACAGTAATTAGCCTTCTCCAAGCTCTGAAACGGCTGATGGTTATTAGTAAACTTGCTAAATGCCTGGTACTCAGCACTATTGTCCCTCTAATCACTCTGACGTCAATGCAAATGTAGGCAAAAATCTAATAAAACACTTCACGAGAGCCCATGTTGCACAACATTTCTTTAGACTATGAAATTACGTGAGAAAACTGATGGCCTCTATTAGAAAGAGGATCCCATCAGCTATCTATAGGCTAGGCCTACTATATTTATCAACTTTCCTAGTATTAAGCACATTGCTCGTCTTTACAACAGGAGTATTGCCTACTTGGTTGGCATGTTGTCACCCCCCCCCTTCTACCCCTTATTGATACAGCTGCATGTTAATGGTCCATTCTAAATAAAAACAAATTAGACACATTCTATTTAGTGTATGTAAAGACCAGATTAAATCAAGAATAGTCTGATGGGTGACAATATTAGCCTATCACCTGTGATTTATATAATATCACTTGTGAATGATGCCCAGTGTAAGGAAAGAAAGCATACATATTTTTTGGTGACTTTTTAAAATCAGTCCCACACCTCATGTAGCCTAGCCCTTGGGCCTATATGTTTTGATAAGGTTTGTATCACAACTAAAATGGCCCCCAAAAAATCTTAAAACGAAGCACATTAATCCGCTTTACAATGGGTGTAGAGCCTAACTGGCATACATAAGCAACGTGTGAGTTTCAAGTTTGGACAAGATATTTTTCACCATAAAAACACACCTTTATAATAAAAGCATTACATGCGTAATCACATTTGTGGTCACTTTTGATAATGGTGTTTTCCCGCTGATGGAACAGTCGAGCTTATGTGCTCATTGCTGCGCTTATGTGAAGAAATAGCCGAATAGTTTATCAACATTTTAAAATAAACTTTTGCATCAGCCTCATTGCGTATCATTATTCCCCCATGCTATTATTTACATTTTTTATTTAACTAGGCAAGTCAGTTAAGCACAAATTCTTATTTACGATGACGGCCTACCAAAAGACCTCCTGCAAGAACGAGAGCTGGAATAAAAAATTAAAAAATAAGACAAAAAACACACATCACGATGAGAGACCACAACACTACACAAGGAGAGACCTACGACAACACAGCATGGTAGCAACACAACATGGCAACAGCACAAAACATGGTTCAAACATTATAGGGCACAGACAACAGCACAATGGGCAAGAGGGTAGAGGCAATAATACGTAACGACCAAGCAGCCACAACTGTCAGTAAGAGTGTCCATCATTGAGTCTATGAATGAAGAGATAAAACTGTGGTTGTATTAATCTATCACAT
The DNA here is from genome assembly GCF_021184085.1 of Oncorhynchus gorbuscha. Lineage (NCBI taxonomy): Eukaryota > Metazoa > Chordata > Actinopteri > Salmoniformes > Salmonidae > Oncorhynchus > Oncorhynchus gorbuscha. The sequence goes on from NC_060175.1 coordinate 59,661,141, forward strand.
CCCACAACTGTCCCAGACCATGTTTGGAATATTTATTTCTCGCACTTCCGGGTTGGAGCGAGCGGTCGCATCCACACTTCGGTCCACAGGTAGTATAACTTTTTCATTACATTTCATTACAGTACAATGGTTTGATTTTTCTAATCTTAGCAATTTCTTCTTAGCTAGCTACATAGCCGTATTTGTATCAAAGATAATTGCGTAATTATCGTATTTCGTCGTCCTAACGTAGGCTACACTGCTATCTGCCCAAGCAGCTAGCCAGCTAGCAAACGTCCACCGTCTACCGTATAGCAGCACTGTAGAAACTATTACACTCAACTGAACGACTTGATTAGTGTAGTGTAGCTAGCTACATAGTTGTCTTTGCTGTCTTCGTATTCAAGATAATTGTGTAGTTTAGAGTGTTGTAGTCTTAGAGTGATTATCTTAATTTACCGAGGTTAGCTAGCCAGCTATTTGTCGTCCTTAACGTAGGAGACACTGCTAGCTAGCCAACAGCTAGCCAGCTATTGTCGTTCTTTTAACGCAACGTAACGTAATCAACACTGCTAGCTAGCCAGCTAGCCCCCGAATAGCAGCACTGTAGAAACTATTACACTCAACGGAAGGACCTGATTAGTGTAGTGTCAACAACGCAGCCACTGCCAGCTAGCCTACTTCAGCAGTACTGTATCATTTTAATCATTTTAGTCAATAAGATTCTTGCTACGTAAGCTTAACTTTCTGAACATTTGAGATGTGTAGTCCACTTGTCATTCCAATCTCCTTTGCATTAGCGTAGCCTCTTCTGTAGCCTGTCAACTATGTGTCTGTCTATCCCTGTTCTCTCCTCTCTGCACAGACTGTCATACAAACGCTCCACACCGCGTGGCCGCGGCCACCCTAATCTGGTGGTCCCAGCGCGCACGACCCACGTGGAGTTCCAGGTCTCCGGTAGCCTCTGGAACTGCCGATCTGTGCCCAACAAGGCAGAGTTCATCTCAGCCTATGCCTCCCTCCAGTCCCTAGACTTCTTGGCACTGATGGAAACATGGATCACCACAGATAACACTGCCACTCCTACTGCTCTCTCTTTGTCCGCCCACGTGTTCTCGCACACCCCGAGAGCTTCTGGTCAGCGGGGTGGTGGCACCGGGATCCTCATCTCTCCCAAGTGGTCATTCTCTCTTTCTCCCCTTACCCATCTGTCTATCGCCTCCTTTGAATTCCATGCTGTCACAGTTACCAGCCCTTTCAAGCTTAACATCCTTATCATTTATCGCCCTCCAGGTTCCCTCTGAGAGTTCATCAATGAGCTTGATGCCTTGATAAGCTCCTTTCCTGAGGACGGCTCACCTCTCACAGTTCTGGGCGACTTTAACCTCCATACGTCTACCTTTGACTCATTCCTCTCTGCCTCCTTCTTTCCACTCCTCTCCTCTTTTGACCTCACCCTCTCACCTTCCCCCCCTACTCACAAGGCAGGCAATACACTCGACCTCATCTTTACTAGATGCTGTTCTTCCACTAACCTCATTGCAACTCCCCTCCAAGTCTCCGACCACTACCTTGTATCCTTTTCCCTCTCGCTCTCATCCAACACTTCCCACACTGCCCCTACTCGGATGGTATCGCGCCGTCCCAACCTTCGCTCTCTCTCCCCCGCTACTCTCTCCTCTTCCATCCTATCATCTCTTCCCTCTGCTCAAACCTTCTCCAACCTATCTCCTGATTCTGCCTCCTCAACCCTCCTCTCCTCCCTTTCTGCATTCTTTGACTCTCTATGCCCCCTATCCTCCAGGCCGGCTCGGTCCTCCCCTCCCGCTCCGTGGCTCGACGACTCATTGCGAGCTCACAGAACAGGGCTCCGGGCAGCCGAGCGGAAATGGAGGAAAACTCGCCTCCCTGTGGACCTGGCATCCTTTCGCTCCCTCCTCTACATTTTCCTCTTCTGTCTCTGCTGCTAAAGCCACTTTCTACCACTCTAAATTCCAAGCTTCTGCCTCTTCTCTTTGCCACCTTCTCCTCCCTCCTGAATCCTCCTCCCCCCCTCCTCTCCCCCCTCCTCCCTCTGCAGATGACTTCGTCAACCATTTTGAAAAGAAGGTCGACGACATCCGATCCTCGTTTGCTAAGTCAAACGACACCGCTGGTTCTGCTCACACTGCCCTACCCTGTGCTCTGACCTCTTTCTCCCCTCTCTCTCCAGATGAAATCTCGCGTCTTGTGACGGCCGGCCGCCCAACAACCTGCCCGCTTGACCCTATCCCCTCCTCTCTTCTCCAGACCATTTCCGGAGACCTTCTCCCTTACCTCACCTCGCTCATCAACTCATCCCTGACCGCTGGCTACGTCCCTTCCGTCTTCAAGAGAGCGAGAGTTGCACCCCTTCTGAAAAAACCTACACTCGATCCCTCCGATGTCAACAACTACAGACCAGTATCCCTTCTTTCTTTTCTCTCCAAAACTCTTGAACGTGCCGTCCTTGGCCAGCTCTCCCGCTATCTCTCTCAGAATGACCTTCTTGATCCAAATCAGTCAGGTTTCAAGATTAGTCATTCAACTGAGACTGCTCTTCTCTGTATCACGGAGGCGCTCCGCACCGCTAAAGCTAACTCTCTCTCCTCTGCTCTCATCCTTCTAGACCTATCGGCTGCCTTCGATACTGTGAACCATCAGATCCTCCTCTCCACCCTCTCCGAGTTGGGCATCTCCGGCGCGGCCCACGCTTGGATTGCGTCATACCTGACAGGTCGCTCCTACCAGGTGGCGTGGCGAGAATCTGTCTCCTCACCACGCGCTCTCACCACTGGTGTCCCCCAGGGCTCTGTTCTAGGCCTTCTCCTATTCTCGCTATACACCAAGTCACTTGGCTCTGTCATAACCTCACATGGTCTCTCCTATCATTGCTATGCAGACGACACACAATTAATCTTCTCCTTTCCCCCTTCTGATGACCAGGTGGCGAATCGCATCTCTGCATGTCTGGCAGACATATCAGTGTGGATGACGGATCACCACCTCAAGCTGAACCTCGGCAAGACGGAGCTGCTCTTCCTCCCGGGGAAACGTTAAATGCTGATTCAAACAATTAAACAGTAGCTAGGGATAACTAAAAAAGCTATCACATATGCTGAAGTTCTTCAGCTAGATTTTTCTTCAGCTAGTTCTTCATCTAGTTCCATGATCTCGCCATCACGGTTGACAACTCCATTGTGTCCTCCTCCCAGAGCGCTAAGAACCTTGGCGTGATCCTGGACAACACCCTGTCGTTCTCAACTAACATCAAGGCGGTGGCCCGTTCCTGTAGGTTCATGCTCTACAACATCCGCAGAGTACGACCCTGCCTCACACAGGAAGCGGCGCAGGTCCTAATCCAGGCACTTGTCATCTCCCGTCTGGATTACTGCAACTCGCTGTTGGCTGGGCTCCCTGCCTGTGCCATTAAACCCCTACAACTCATCCAGAACGCCGCAGCCCGTCTGGTGTTCAACCTTCCCAAGTTCTCTCACGTCACCCCGCTCCTCCGCTCTCTCCACTGGCTTCCAGTGGAAGCTCGCATCCGCTACAAGACCATGGTGCTTGCCTACGGAGCTGTGAGGGGAACGGCACCTCAGTACCTCCAGGCTCTGATCAGGCCCTACACCCAAACAAGGGCACTGCGTTCATCCACCTCTGGCCTGCTCGCCTCCCTACCACTGAGGAAGTACAGTTCCCGCTCAGCCCAGTCAAAACTGTTCGCTGCTCTGGCCCCCCAATGGTGGAACAAACTCCCCCACGACGCCAGGACAGCGGAGTCAATCACCACCTTCCGGAGACACCTGAAACCCCACCTCTTTAAGGAATATCTAGGATAGGATAAAGCAATCCTTCGCACCCCCGCACCTCGGAATTGGATAAGGACGTGCACAGTTGCGTCCCCAATGTGTCTCGTCTCCACTTGTAGCCTGTGAGAAAGATCCGATCACATGACTGACAGCCATGTGAGTGAGAGGTATGTCGGAGCACACAGAAAGAAGGGAATTAAAGTTATATTCAGCCCAAGGGCACAACGGCCACAAAAGTTATGGATTCTTTTAGGGGGCATTGCGGCCACACAAAGGGGATGCCGCTGGGAAATTTGAGGCATTATTAAGTGCTTGTGAAATTGTAAATGAGAGACTGATGAAGTATGCCTGCACAAAAACCAAGCAGGGCTCAAGCCTTTTATACAACTTTTTTCAAATCATCATTAGAGTCACATAATGCAGCCTGAGAATGTATTTAAAAAAAATCTAAACATATAGCCCAACGTTTGTATCACAACTGAAGTTACATTAATAACTCTAAATTAAGCATATTGCAGTATCTGTTTCTTTGTTAACCGCTCAACACAGAATAGCCGCAAGCCCTCAAATCGTTTGGAGAAAATATGCGTTATTTTTTATTAAGCTTTGTTCAATTGTATTCTTCATACTATAAAATATGAGTGCAGCCCACACCCATATAGCACAGCCAGATCAGGACCTAACAAAGACTCAGAGTATGCTATTCTGTTCTTCTGAAAGAGAATACATTTTGTTCATATCGTGTTTCTTTTGACATGTCTAAAATAAATAATACATTTATTGTGAAGGTATAGGCTATATTAAACAGATTTTTTAGACTTTTTAAAATGTAGATGTTATAAAACGTTTGCATCAGTGGTTTGTAGGTTACGTGTGGAATCCATTAGATGCTAAACGTGTATGCTAATTAAAGGTCAATTATCGTGAGAGCGGCAGTAATTTGCTTGACAATTACCGGCTGACAAAATAGACCGCCATTGCCCTCTGTTCAATTGGCAAGCATGCAGTCACTGGAGAAAAACGGGATGAGCTCCATTCGAGACTATCCTATCAACGGGACAAGAGTCATGGCTGAACGAGGACATGGATCATTTACATTGAGCAAAAATATAAAACACTACATGTAAAAGTGTTGGTCCCATGTTTCATGAGCTGAAATAAAAGATCCCAGAAATGATCCATATGCACAAAAAGCATAACTCTCAAATTTTGTGCACAAATTTGTTAACATCTCTGTTTCTCCTTTGCCAAGATAATCCATCCACCTGACAGATGTGGCATATCAAGAAGCTGATTAAACAGTGGGATCATTACACAGATGCACCTTGTGCTGGGGACAATAAAAGGCCATTAAAATGTGCAGTTGTGTCACAACACAATGCCACAGCAGTGTGCAATTGGCATGCTGACTGCAGGAATGTCCACCAGAGCTGTTGCCAGATAATTTATCAATTTGGCCATATGCCCAACCGGTATCTATATCTGTCACCAACAGATGCATACCTGTATTCCAATTAATGTGAAATTCATAGATTAGGGCATAATTAATTTATTTCAAATGACTGATTCCCTCATATGAACTGTACCTCAATGAATGTAAAATCAATGAATGTTCCGTTTATATTTTTGTTCAGTATAAATCTTGCTGGTTTTTCTATGCATCAAGACCTGATGGCAGACTTGGGTAAGATGAAGGGAGGGGTGTGCCCCTTTGTTAACAACAGCTAGTGCACAATCTCTAACGTTAAGGAAGACTGAATTTCTTTTTTTTATACCTCATGATAAGCTGCAGACCATACTATTTACCAAGAGTTATACATTTTTATACTGTAGCTGTTCATTTACCACCACAAATCAATGCTGGCACGAAGACCGCACTCAACGAGCTGTATAGGCATAGGCAAACAAGAAAATGCACATCCAGAGTCAGTGATTTTAATGCAGGGAAACATCACCCGAACTCCACACATAGAAACACATACAAGGCCCTCCCTCTGGAAAATCAGACCATAACTACACTGAGAATACAAAACATTAAGAACACCTGCTGCTCGCGGCAGTCAAGTCATTCCACCAAAAGTTGTTTACAATCTAGGCCGGTTGTGGCCACAACTAGACCTCGTTTCAAGAAATAATCGTATTTGTACAGTACATTGTTTAAAGCACACTTTTGTGTCTCAGTCACAAACAGCTCCAATAAGCCCGCTATAGTGAACGAGTCAGCTAAAGACCTTTCAGTATGATTGTTTCACTGCTGCAGATCACAACCAAACACAGAGAGATCTCTCCTTAGGATACCACAGACAGTAGAGACAACTGCTGTGCAAGTAGTAGAGCAAAGATGAAGGGGTTACAAAACCAAACCAGATTAACAAACACCAAATCAACAACAAAAAATAGGGGGATGCAATGCAGTAGTACAGTACTATAAAAGATGTAGTAGTGGTGATGACAGGTAGATAATAAGAAGTACCCACTCCCAGAAAAACCAACCACAAAGCAGCCATGCAGTGGACCTCACAGTGCCAACCCCACGCCAAGCAAGAACATCCGGTGGCTGCATCTGAAATGGCACCCTATGCCCTTTATTGTCCACTACTTTTGACCAGAGCCCATAGGTCTCTGGTCAAAAAGTAGTGCACTATGTAGGGAATAAGGTGCCATTCCGGACGCAGCCAGTCAGTCATAAAATCACCACGAGATAGAGGGAAGATGGGCATGGCAACACAATCACAGGCTACTAGTCACACATCACCAGGTTGTGTCAGTACCTAAAGATCTGTCTCCTCTTTTGAGAGCTAGAGGAGTAGCCTTCAGTGGAAAGTCTGTTGGGTGATAGTGGAAGGAGAGAAAGGCAAGGCCGGGTGTTAGTGGGTGGGTATAGGAGAGGGGGCCAGGTAGGTAGGTAGGTAGGTAGGTAGGTAACAGTGCTGCACTGTATCTAACCCCCAGAACAGAGAAATAATGCACACAGAGCAAAAATGTAGACAGCTCAAAACAAGGAACAAAGTTATCATACTTCTTTCCTTCTCTCAGTACATCTGTTTAATAATCGTTCACCTCTACCAGAAAGGGAGAGGGGTTGAAAGCTGTACTTATTTGTTTGGAATATATTTGGAAAACTATTCTCAGCTACACATGAATATCAATTCACCCCACATTCCAACCAATGAATTATACACTAGATGACTGATAGGGAGCGCTGTGTTGAATTGCGCCCATCTTGGAACTCCCCCACCGTTGTAAAAAATATTTAGGAAGTTATAGAAATGCATTTATTAATGTCGAAATTCATTTTTGCAACATTTATTCTATTAAATTATATTATGTGAGCTAGCAATAACATATTTAAAAAATGTCATTAAAGTATCATTTTTAGAGATCACTAATGTTACTGTCCCCACTACAACAACATATCAACTAAACACCTTTAATTTTGTCTTGTAACATTTAATTGAAATACTATAACATTTATTTCGTTCCTGTGGAGGACTGTTACCTACTGGGGAGTGCCAATATGGCCGACTGGTTGCATCAAAGCCTCTCAATGGCCAATACATAGCATCAGCAATCCAGGGTTTATACACATCATTAATTCCAACTCAACAAAACCTAACCCTGGTCCGTGAAACGTCAACGTACTGCCAGCATGATTATATTGCCAGCATTATTGCATGTGAACTTTGATGTCTTGAAATACACCTAAATGTAACTTGGTGGCATAGTTTGATGGTGCCAGGGGAGTTGGAACAGGGTTAGGAGCCCTGATGTGACCAGGCCACCCCCTGACTACTTCTCCTACCCACCTAGGGGAGTAAACTGGCTCGGGACTAACTCCATACTCCCTTTACAAGTGCACACATGAAGCTGTCCATTGTGATGCATACTGTACTGTTACTGTGAGCTTACCTGTTGTCGTTGATGTATCCATTTTGAGAGGACTGAAAAGGAAGAGACACCTGTACATTACGAATAGCTACAGCTAGTCGATCCCAAAACTATATTTATTTATTAGCAATAATTGGACCAGGTAGTTTATTGAGAACATATTCTCATTTACAGTAACTGCCTGGACAGTGAAAACTGACTTATGTCAATTCTGTCAAGTACTGTATAAGCTAAGGTTACCTAAGGTTCACTCATGACCTCCAAAAATATTAACTTCACTTATTACTCTGCCGTCTAATTCTATTCCACCTGAATAGACTCTACTGTATGAAGTAAGCCGTTCTCTCTCCACCCATAAGTTAATACAATTAGCTGTTAGTTTATACAATGGGAGGAATGGTTAGTGGAACAGACAGTGGGGGACAAGTTAACAAGTTAGTCCAACTGCCCATGTCCACTGTTGAGTGTGCCCCACCACTTACTTCTCTGGCGAAGATCCGGTCTCGTACCCTCTGATACTCTTCCTCCCTCTCTTCTATTGACTTGCTGCGCCGCCCATCCTGCAGTGGCACACGGATCTGCGATTGGACAAGAGGAAAGAGGGGCGGGATCAGCAACCTCATTGGACAGAAGTGGTATTCACTGAATACTCTTCAGAGCATCTTCACAAATATACAGTAAGTGTGAGGTAAAACATGCAATTTATTATTCAACAATTTGTTATCAATACTAAAGTCAATGGGATATATGATATTCAGCCTTCTCATATCTCGTGTTGTAGAAAGATCAACAAAGCTAAAGAGAGGAAGAAATACTTTTTAAAATGATTAAAGTATTTTAAAATCACTACATTATAAAAAGCTACACTTGAAGAAGTGTCTATCATCACCTGATTATCATCCTTGTCCATACTAACATCGTCTCTCTTGAGGATAAACTTCTTCTGGAAGTCCAAATTCCTTTCATCCTTGATGTGCTCGGAGAACCTTTGATCTGGGCTGAAGAAGAAAATGTATTCAGCAACTCTTGGTCGGACAATGGAAGCTATTTGTTCCTTTGTCTTACAAAGTTTTACTAATTGCCCTCTAACTTCTATTCATTTACTTCTATGTTCTACTAATTGTCCTCCAACTTCTATTAATTTCTTTCCATGTTCTACTAATTGTCCTCCAACTTCTATTCATTGCCATTTAAGTTCCACTCATTGTCTTCTAACTTATACCATTCTCCCACTTACATGCGTGTGTTGCCAGTCTTGTTGATGATGACGGCCTTGCCAGTCTGGTCTACGTTGTGGTCCATGCCAAAGTAGGCAGCTACACGGTGCAGCAGCATGCGGTGGTACGATGTCATCTGGGGGAACTTCTTGTACTGGTTACTGGATGGGAAAGGAGAAGATGACGCCATAGAACTACATATTAACTACATATTATAACTAATTTAATAGGATATCTGTGATGGACACCAACCTATCAGTCGAGTAATGATACCTTTGTGGAAGTACAGTGTCTCTACACATCTTTCTTAGATAAAATGGTAAAAAAGACTAAATAAACTCGAGATGAGAGTAAAAGACACCATCTGTGTGGTAAATAAACGTTTTGGTCCACCAGTCATTCAAGATTCTTTACCTGCCAAAATAGGTTTTCCGCAATTCAGGTCATCATATATTATACAATATATATATATATATAGAAATAAAAATCCAGATGACCGTGCTTTCTGTTTTTCTAAAACAATAAATGTATTACTAGTAAGAAGTAAATGGTATACAAATAAATAATTTAGTTCTACAACTGAATATCAAGAATAAACAAAGTGCACAAAAGTGCAGGGTCCGGATTCACAAAACAATTTTCCAGAACAAACATATGAAGTATTTAAGAAAAAAAATAAGTTCATAAGATAGTTCGTAAATGCAATTCCTCAATTTTCTTAGGAACTTCGTAAATATCTTGTGGCATTGACATTCGTGACGTGCTTGAAACCAATAAATAAGCCTATGCGACAGGGATGATAGGATTGTTATTTTGTTATTTTTCACACATTATAGGCATCAGACTAGCTATATCAAAGCCAAAAGTGGATAATCAAGGAAAGCGCAATAAAAACTTCAGCAAACAAGCGCTTGAAGTGACGGTGGAGGAAATAGCAGCCAGGAAAAGGTTGCTGTTGGAGAGACTTGATAACTGCGGGGTCACTGCAGAGACCAAAAAGAGAGGAAAAAGAGACCAAAAAGAGAGGAGAGATTGGCCGAGTCTGACTCTGCATTCCGGCGTATGGCAAGGGACAGTGACGCCGTAAAAAAGAAGTGGTCCGACATCAAGTCAGCTGCTAAGAAGGAGGAAGCTGAGAGACAACTAATGTGGAGCAGCTGGAGAAGGTGATTTCCATGATAGGAGAGACGGTGGTAGAGGGACTGCGCGACCGGTAAGTAAGTTAGCTAACATGTAACAACTTTATAGCCAACATAGCTAACGTTAAAGTCGTAAGCTTAGTTAGCCAAGTGTTTCTTTGGAAATTGACGAGATAGCGCAAGCTATTAAGCACGTCTAGAATATTGCTAATTACTAGCTAGCTAGATAATGTTCATTTAATTTGTTTTCTTGCTGTATTTAAATACCCGGTAGCCAACTGTCTGTGACGCAAGAAAATGTTCATGGTTACAAAAGTATCCATTCGTCTCAAGACAAGGGTTTAGCTGCCCTAAAGTTAACCTCTTGAATCTAGGGGGCACTATTTTCATTTTTGAAAAAATAACATCCCGAAAGTAAATGGCTATTTTGTCAGGACAAGATGCTATAATATGCATATAATTGACAGCTTACGATAGAAAACACTCTAAAGTTTCCAAAACTGTAAAAATATTGTCTGTGAGTATAACAGAACTGATATTGCAGGCAAAAGCCTGAGAAAAATCCAATCAGGAAGGGACTCTTATTTAGAAAGCTCTGCGTTCCTATGCGTCCCTATTGAGCAGTGAATGAGATATCAACCAGATTCCTTTTTCTATGGCATCCCTAATGTGTCTAGTGTCACAATACATCGGTTCAGGCTTTTATTTTGAAAAATGAGCCTGAACGTCAACATTGCGTCAGTGTTCAGCTGAAGTCTCTCAGAGTGCGGTAAACGACAAATGCGGCCATTGTTTCTCTCTATTTTTTTAATATATATATTTTTTTACCTTTATTTAACTAGGCAGGTCAGTTAAGAACAAATTCTAATTTTCAATGACGGCCTAGGAACAGTGGGTTAACTGCCTGTTCAGGGGCAGAACGACAGATTTGTACCTTGTCAGCTCGGGGATTTGAACTTGCAACCTTCCGGTTACTCGTCCAACGCTCTAACCACTTAGCGCTACCCTGCCGCCCCACTAAGAAGCCACCAGTCCCGGTTGATATATTATCGAATAGATATTTGAAAAACACCTTGAGGATTGATTATAAACTACGTTTGCCATGTTTCTGTCGATATTATGGAGCTAATTTGGAATATGTTTCAGTGTTGTAGTGACCGCAATTTCCGGTCGATTTCTCAGCCAAACGTGAAGAATAAACGGAGCTATTTTGCCTACAAAAATAATATTTTTGGAAAAAAGGAAAATTTGCTATCTAACTGGGAGTCTCATGAGTGAAAACATCTGAAACTCAAAGGTTAACGATTTAATTTGATTGCTTTTCTGATTTTTGTGACCAGGTTGCCTGCTGCTAGCTAGTCATAATGCTATGCTATTGATAAACTTACACAAATGCTTGTCTTGCTTTGGCTGTAAAGCATATTTTCAAAATCTGAGATGACAGGGTGATTAACAAAAGGCTAAGCTGTGTTTCAATATATTTCACTTGTGATTTCATGAATAGGAATATTTTCTAGTAATATTTATGTCCGTTGCATTATGCTAATTAGTGTCAGTTGATGATTACGCTCCCGGACCCGGGATGGGTAGTATCAAGAGGTTTTAAGTACATTTCCAAGAAGAAATCTAAAACATTATTTTCAAGAATCCAATTTCTTGCATATACTCTTAGGCAGAAATATAGGGAAAAAATTAAGAACATGTCCAATAACTTTATTGAGAAATAGCAACTTTGTCTATAGTTTAGGGAAAAAATGGACGTTAAGAAATTTGTACTTAAGGTTTTGTGAATCCGGCCCCAGGGCACCACGCTGGAGTTCACAATGTACTCCTGAGTAGAAATGTAGCAGCACACAAATACAACTAGGAGAACAAAAGTATTTGAGTGTTTTAATGATAAGACATTACTAAAAGTTCATGAATAAAAGTTTAGGAGTGATCCATGCTCAAACCTTAGGTGAGACCAAAAATGTAAAGCTGCCCCCTTAAGGGACGAGCAGTTACCATGGTAACTTGGGTACTCGCTTGTCTCTGATGAAAGAAATCCCTCTTCCTAGTGGCATTGAACAACCACCTAGCATGTGAACAAAACAATATAACTGGCCATGAAACACAAGGACAACGTCACATTTTAGTAGTAGCCTTCCTTGTCAATTTGACCATCTTCTTCTACATGCGGCATTTAGATTTAAAAACATAAACAATGTTCCCAAATGGTCTGTGTGACCAGCTGCCAATGTGGCTGGGAAAATATACATTCTTACCCTCCAATGACCAAATCTCCCAGTATTTGTTGGGTGTTAATTTCCAACCCTGTATACCATCCAATCGACAGGAGGACACAGATTTCCAGGCTGATATACCAACTACAGTACAATATACCATCTAAAAATACTGTGACGGAGCTAAAGCTAAAAATGTAAGTAGAGTGATTCGAGTTGTAGTAGAGAATGTGTATGCATCCCAAATGGCATCCTGTTCCCGATCTAGAGCACTACTTTAGTGTACTATATAGATAGGAAATGTGTCTCACTCGTCATCGTTAATGAACTCCAGGATATCTTGTTCTAGTTTCAGCAGCATCATTCGATCCCTGTTGGAGAGAAAGAGAGGGAGAGTGAGGGAGGGAGACAGAGAAAGTGGCAACTACTCATACAAAGAGCAAAAGCTCCATTCACCGCAGTGAATACTCCAGCAAGCCGTCCTGACAGAGGCTGGGCAGCTATTGTAGCGTCCAGATCACCGCAGGATTACTACAACTGCAGCAGCATTCGCTTACAGCCGGAACCCAAATTGAGATCTGTGCACGTAACTTGGATTTTCACTTCAGTCATGCATTGATGATAGATTTGTGGAAAAAAACTTGTTGCGATTCGGCCCTTAAAGCAGAATTTCTCAATCTATTTCCATTACTAGGGGGACCTGCAGGCTCATACGGCAACAGACTACATCTAGATACCATTTAGTGATGTGGCTGTGATAGGAGATCGATAAGGTTCCTCTGCCTCAGGTTGTTTTTAAGTGTGTGTATGTGTGTTACCTGGGGTTGTTTTTCAGTGTGTTGACCAGGAACTCGTGCACATCGATGCCGGTGGAGTCTGTGTACTCCTGGCTGGAGTCTGGAGGGGAAAGAGAGAAAAAAATGACACCACACACACACACCATCTACAAACCGCACGCATGCAATCAGGAGCATCTACACACACACAAAGCGTCAGAGGAGTCAGAGAGGGTGTGTTGTTTCAAAACGCACTTAGAGGATTGTTTCCATGTCAACTATTTTCTGCTAAGCACAAACACATACACCACGCAAGCGTATACATTATGCTCGTGTGCACGCACACGGTCAGAGTTGCTTGGCTCACAGTGTGTTGTTTCTGAACACACGAATGGAAGATCTTTTTTTACACACACTCTCCCTAATAATAATAATAATAATAAAAACACTCCTGCATATCCCTCTTCAGCGCTACATTTAAAAACCCTAACTCCTGAACTGATATTCATTGTAAGGACAACCATTTTTCCCCTCAGGTAGGCAGCTTACCTCGTGAAAGCATCTTGCGTGGAGTCTTGTCCTTGTTCTTCTCCTCGTTCTCGTACTCATCCTTAGAGGACTTCTCCTCCTCCTTGTCTGATGGGCAGCTGATGTGCAGCTGGATGACGTCCTGGTCTGGAGGTCCGTCAGTACAGAACGGACCTGATGACTCCTCACACACCGCCAGGCTCCTCACCAGCTTCAGCTTGGCATTGGACTATCATACACACAACCAGATAGGAGAAACTTATAGTACTTTGGTCCTTAGATACAAATAGACCAAACAACATTGCACACTGTAAATATTTTTAAACATATGTTAAATGTTGTAGTGTAAAGTAGGTAAAAGTTAACTGACGTGAGAAAAAAAGCTGCATGCCGGCAGTGCTGAGCGATTAGCTGAAATGTCAGTTTATTTACGTCAGCTCAATTATATGAAAACCATTTACTTTTTGTGTTTTTTTGTGAGCTCAATGTGCAGTTTCTGTGGAGAGAAATCATATCAGGCATAAACTGTGACGTTGCAGGAAGGTGTAGTCTTCAACAGGCCAATATTCATAGTTAATCACCACATTTTCTGCACTTAACGACAATGACGGGAATCCATTGCACCTAGCCTGTTCATATGGGTTCTTGCCCGGGCAAGCCTGTGGGGCCGGCAGACAGACGAGGAAAGGAGTGACAGAATGCTTCAAGAACGAGAGGGATATAGACAGTTGCTTAGGTATAGTGCATTCGGAAAGTATTCAGACCGCTCCACTTTTTCACATTACAGCCTTATTCTAAAATGGATTAAATAGATTCTTCCCCCTCATCAATCCACCACACACAATAGCCCACATAAAAAAAGGAAATATCACATTTATATAAATATTCAGACCCTTTACTCAGTACTTTGTTGAAGCACCTTTGGCAGCGATTACAGCAGAGTCTTCTTGGGTATAACGCCACAAGATTTGGCACACCTGTATTTGGGGACTATCTCCCATTCTTCTCTGCAGACCCTCTGAAGCTTTGTTGGAATTGTGAACCTTCTCCCCAGTCTGAGGTCCTGAGCGCTCTGGAGCAGGTTTTCATCAAGGATCTTTCTGTACTTCTCACGGTCAGAGTCCTTCAGGTGCCTTTTGGCAAACTCAAGCGGGCTGTCATGTGCCTTTTACTGAGGAGTGGCTTCCCTCTGGCCACTACCATAAAGGCCTGATTGGTGGAGTGTTGCAGAGATCGTTGTCCTTCTAGAAGGTTCTCCCATCTCCACAGAGGAACTCTGGAGCTCTGTCAAAGTGACCATTGGGTTCTTGGTCACCTCCCTGACCTAAGCACTACTCCCCCGATTGCTTTCTAAAAACCTGTTTTTGCTTTGTCATTATGGGTTTGTGTGGATTGATGAGGTGGGGGAAAAAATGATTTAATCCATTTAATTTAAAAAGTCTTAACATAACAAAACATGGAAATAGTGATGGGGTCTGAATATCTCACGAATGCAATCGTGTCTACCCGACAATACATCTAATTGATAGATCGCTTGTATTGAGCAGTATGCCTGATCTACTTTGAAGAACTACCCACTAATCACTCAGCACCAGCAGACATGCATGTGATCCTTTTGAGATGTATAGCCTTCATAATCCAAACGTTGGGAAGGATTTCATTTAGTGGAAGGGCTAACCCACTTCCCATCTTCTCAATCTAGTGAGAGAGCAGATGATGTCATGATGAAGCCTACACTAGAAATGATGTAGGGACAGACAGAGGGAGAGCGGTTTGATGCAAAGACCTAACCCAGCAGCAAGGAGGGTGTGCGTGTGTGTGTGTGTGATGTGCACAGACAGAAATGAGATGTAAAGGAAGAGAACATGTATTATCCTATTAGCAAGGAAATTGTGAGTACACACACAAAAGCCGACTTCCATAAATACACTCGGTAAGCTGAGCTCATGGCTTGGGGGACCTCACCTCTGCGACTTCTCCTGGTCTATCTAACCTTCTAACTAGCATGAGCGAACTTTGTGGATGATAGAAAGGGTCCTACTAGCCCTAACAGGTGGACTTAAGTTCCTGGATTAGGATCACGATATGCAAACTTAAACCAACAACAATGCAACAGACAGAATAATGCAGTCCTTACCCTGGCCCTTTTCCTCCCATGGCCGTGGTTCTGAGCCCTTCTCTGCAAGGGGAGAAAACGTGGTAATACTAAGAATACTAGCTACACTCAAAATGACAATTTCTTAAGATTTACAACGTTAAATAACGTTTGTGAAAACTGTATTTTAGTGAGAGAAAAAAGTTAAAAGGATTGGTTCACTATTTTAGAACCACATCTCTATTAATGTAAATGGCATGTAATGGAAGGGTCCAAACACGAACCGCACCCGCAATATACTTCCCCATTGCTCATTCTGCAGTATGCGGTCTCCGGAAAAACATAAACACCCAAATACATCCTTTTAGAAATGGCGAAGTTCTCAGTGGAGTGCTGCGGGTCTTTAGATAGTAAACATGAAATTGTGTAATGACGAACTTTATCTGCAAGCTTCTATTCCATTTTGTGCGAATCAAGTGGTTTCCGCCTACCAATTGTTCTGCTTCTCCGTGTAGCCCGTGTACAGCTGGTAGGCGAAACCACTGAATTGGCACAAGATGGAATATAACGTTGCTGATAAAGTACTGTTCACCTGACATTTCTACTCCATTAAGATGCAGATAGTGTTTGAAGCTAGAAGCACAGCTAGCAACATATTTTACTGTTTCAACAAACAAGATATTTCGTCACGAAAAGATGCTCGGCTATGCATATAATTGACAGCTTTGGAAAGAAAACACTGACGTTTCCAAATCTGCAAAGATATTATCTGTGAGTGCCACAGAACTGATGCTAGAGGCGAAACCAAGATGACATTTCAAACAGGAAATGAGCCAGATTTTGAATGCGCTTTGTTCCAATGTCTCCTTATATGGCTGTGAATGCACAAGGAATGAGCCTACACTTTCTGTCGTTTCCCCAAGGTGTCTGCAGCATTGTGACGTATTTGTAGGCCTATCATTGGAAGATTGACCATAAGAGACTACATTTACCAGGTGCCCCGCTTGGTGTCCCCCGTTGCAATTATTGCATCTCCAGCTGAGTGCATTTTACCATTTGCTTCAGAGGAGAAACCAAACTGCTACGAATGACTTATCATCGAATAGATATGTGAAAAACACCTTGAGGATTGATTCTAAACAACGTTTGCCATGTTTGTCGATATTATGGAGTTAATTTGGAAAAAAGTTTGCGTTGTAATGACTGAATTTTCAGGGTTTTTTCTTTGCCAAACGTGATGAACAAAACAGAGCGATTTCTCCTACACAAATAATATTTTTGGAAAAACTGAACATTTGCTATCCAACTGAGAGTCTCCTCATTGAAAACATCTGAAGTTCTTCAAAGGTAAATTATTTTATTTTAATGCTTTTGTTTTTGTGAAAATGTTGCCTGCTGAATGCTAGGCTTAATGCTATGTTAGCTATCAATACTCTTACACAAATGCTTGTATAGCTATGGTTGAAAAGCATATTTTGAAAATCTGAGATGACAGTGTTGTTAACAAAAGGCTAAGCTTGTGAGCCAATATTTATTTAATTTCATTCGCGATTTTCATGAATAGTTAACATTGCGTTATGGTAATGAGCTTGAGGCTATAATTACGCTCCCGGATACGGGATTGCTCGACGCAACAGGTTAAGCAAGCAGAAACAAAACTAGCTAGGTACTCTTGCAAACTGACTGACATGCCATAATATGTAGTTATGCAGTCTAACCCGTTAACTAGTTTGGAGTGCTTGTCTGGTAACAGCATAGTCACTAGCTAGCTAGTCAGCAAGCCAGACAGAGCAGGTAGCAGCTACCTACAGTGAATCGACCTAGCTAAATAGACACCTATGCTTCAAATTCAATATTCAAACAAGGCATGAAGATAACATGCAATTTGTTTGTAATGTTTCAATGACAGGCATTCCAAAGAAGGGTTCAATTTGTCTCAACTGTAATGACATCCATCCCTGCCAACCCACCCCCACTACACTCCTTTCACAAGCTTGCAGCACATACGCATCATGGTCATAAGCAACTACGCAATGCATGATGGGAGATTCAGTTCAAACAGAGCAGGAAAAAACCCATGTCTGCAAAAATATACTTTGTCATCACAATATAAATGGCTGAATATGTTCTAATCTAAATAGCCACAAAATTCACTGACATTCAATTCTGGACTGTAGTATTCCTTAAAAACCTTTCCAGAAATTGAAATTCAAGTACAGTGCAGAGGAGGCAAAGGGTGCTTCTAAATAATCTCTCTTTCCTCCAGAAGTGTGCACCCGTTCATGACAGCCCACACATTTAAAAGCATTGGATTAATGTTGGCATGGACTAGAGTTTCCATATACCAGTCATTTCCTTTTCAAACCTATGAAGAAAAGTGAACAAGTTCACACTTCGGGAGAAAGGAGAGCTTATTGGGACACATCCAAAGTCACCTGGATGTCAGTTACCTGTGAGTCCTGTGTGGCACTCTCCTCTGCCTCCATGCCCTCCCCAGTGCCTCCAGTCCCAGTGCCCTCTTTCCACTGGCAGGGCTCAGGGGATGGGGAGAGCTTCCCTCTGATGCTGGAGTCATCATGGAGCACTCCACTACTTCCACTCTCACCCTCCGTCTGGATATCCTCCCCAGCCAGGCTCACAGACATCTTATCAGGGGAGGGTGGAGGGTAGGAGGATCCAGAGACTACTTCAAGATGAGGAGGGAGAGAGAGGATAGATCCATGAAATGGTCCTGAGTTTCAAATGCAGTACAGGGCAAAGGAAAACCCTAAACATGGTAAGAATCAGGAGACACGGACAATGTAGTTAATGTATACAGTGAACAGTACCTGAGACAGATCAGCTATGCTGATTCCTTATGGAGTGGGTTCCCAAGAAAATGTCCTAAAGAGGACTGTGCTGGTCCGCTAAGTGAGGGCATTCCATAGCAAGTTCTGTACAGGGGGGAGGTAGCCGGTGGGAGAAACAGCTGACACAGGGAAGAAGGGAGTGGTACCCGCTGACTGGGTATGTCTGTCGATCCTTCCGTCTGTGCGTATCAGTGAAGCAGCATGTTAAAGATAGTTCCACCAGCCACGACCCCTGGGGATAACAGGAAGACAATGACTTCACTAACAGTTACAACACACTGGGTCTCTGACTGGGTCCAGTCTGACTCACTGCTCAAAGCGTGGGATGAGTAAACCATAGAGCTAGCTGTGGAAGTAGGAATTCAGCCAATGTATGAATGACCACTTGCAGACCAGAGCTGGAAAAAGTATGGTTTTCGCTCAAACTTTTGTTTTTTAAACCAATTTGCACAAACTGACAGGTGAGATGGCGTGTTTCTCTCTCCCACTCATAAACAGCACTCCATTAAACATTACCATGACGACATACTGCTAACATCTTCAGGACAGGCAGCGCTCTCACTACTCAACAACAAACACACATAGGAAGACTAATACCAGAAGCTTTGAAAAACGCACCATCTGTCCCACAAACACACACTTCAGC